>NW_027064526.1:0-25704 GCF_032884065.1 Artemia franciscana
ATATCAATAGTAGATAGAACAGTGAAAGTTTGATTCTAGCTAGTCTATCTACTATTTCTATGAGTCATATGCAAGACGTCATTTTAGAAAAGACTTTTTCACTATTCAATAAATAGATATCAATAGTAGATAGAACAGTGAAAGTTTGATTCTAGCTAGTCTATCTACTATTTCTATGAGTCATATGCAAGACGTCATTTTAGAAAAGACTTTTTCACTATTCAATAAATAGATATCAATAGTAGATAGAACAGTGAAAGTTTGATTCTAGCTAGTCTATCTACTATTTCTATGAGTCATATGCAAGACGTCATTTTAGAAAAGACTTTTTCACTATTCAATAAATAGATATCAATAGTAGATAGAACAGTGAAAGTTTGATTCTAGCTAGTCTATCTACTATTTCTATGAGTCATATGCAAGACGTCATTTTAGAAAAGACTTTTTCACTATTCAATAAATAGATATCAATAGTAGATAGAACAGTGAAAGTTTGATTCTAGCTAGTCTATCTACTATTTCTATGAGTCATATGCAAGACGTCATTTTAGAAAAGACTTTTTCACTATTCAATAAATAGATATCAATAGTAGATAGAACAGTGAAAGTTTGATTCTAGCTAGTCTATCTACTATTTCTATGAGTCATATGCAAGACGTCATTTTAGAAAAGACTTTTTCACTATTCAATAAATAGATATCAATAGTAGATAGAACAGTGAAAGTTTGATTTTTTTCAATAATAGATATCAATAGTAGATAGAACAGTGAAAGTTTGATTCTAGCTAGTCTATCTACTATTTCTATGAGTCATATGCAAGACGTCATTTTAGAAAAGACTTTTTCACTATTCAATAAATAGATATCAATAGTAGATAGAACAGTGAAAGTTTGATTCTAGCTAGTCTATCTACTATTTCTATGAGTCATATGCAAGACGTCATTTTAGAAAAGACTTTTTCACTATTCAATAAATAGATATCAATAGTAGATAGAACAGTGAAAGTTTGATTCTAGCTAGTCTATCTACTATTTCTATGAGTCATATGCAAGACGTCATTTTAGAAAAGACTTTTTCACTATTCAATAAATAGATATCAATAGTAGATAGAACAGTGAAAGTTTGATTCTAGCTAGTTTATCTACTATTTCTATGAGTCATATGCAAGACGTCATTTTAGAAAAGACTTTTTCACTATTCAATAAATAGATAGCAATAGTAGATAGACCAGTGAAAGTTTGATTCTAGCTAGTCTATCTACTATTTCTATGAGTCATATGCAAGACGTCATTTTAGAAAAGACTTTTTCACTATTCAATAAATAGATATCAATAGTAGATAGAACAGTGAAAGTTTGATTCTAGCTAGTCTATCTACTATTTCTATGAGTCATATGTAAGACGTCATTTTAGAAAAGACTTTTTCACTATTCAATAAATAGATATCAATAGTAGATAGAACAGTGAAAGTTTGATTCTAGCTAGTCTATCTACTATTTCTATGAGTCATATGCAAGACGTCATTTTAGAAAAGACTTTTTCACTATTCAATAAATAGATATCAATAGTAGATAGAACAGTGAAAGTTTGATTCTAGCTAGTCTATCTACTATTTCTATGAGTCATATGCAAGACGTCATTTTAGAAAAGACTTTTTCACTATTCAATAAATAGATATCAATAGTAGATAGAACAGTGAAAGTTTGATTCTAGCTAGTCTATCTACTATTTCTATGAGTCATATGCAAGACGTCATTTTAGAAAAGACTTTTTCACTATTAAATAAATAGATATCAATAGTAGATAGAACAGTGAAAGTTTGATTCTAGCTAGTCTATCTACTATTTCTATGAGTCATATGCAAGACGTCATTTTAGAAAAGACTTTTTCACTATTCAATAAATAGATATCAATAGTAGATAGAACAGTGAAAGTTTGATTCTAGCTAGTCTATCTACTATTTCTATGAGTCATATGCAAGACGTCATTTTAGAAAAGACTTTTTCACTATTCAATAAATAGATATCAATAGTAGATAGAACAGTGAAAGTTTGATTCTAGCTAGTCTATCTACTATTTCTATGAGTCATATGCAAGACGTCATTTTAGAAAAGACTTTTTCACTATTCAATAAATAGATATCAATAGTAGATAGAACAGTGAAAGTTTGATTCTAGCTAGTCTATCTACTATTTCTATGAGTCATATGCAAGACGTCATTTTAGAAAAGACTTTTTCACTATTCAATAAATAGATATCAATAGTAGATAGAACAGTGAAAGTTCATTCTAGCTAGTCTATCTACTAATTCTATGAGTCATATGCAAGACGTCATTTTAGAAAAGACTTTTTCACTATTCAATAAATAGATATCAATAGTAGATAGAACAGTGAAAGTTTGATTTTTTTCAATAAATAGATATCAATAGTAGATCTACTATTGAGCTAGCTAGTCTATCTACTATTTCTATGAGTCATATGCAAGACGTCATTTTAGAAAAGACTTTTTCACTATTCAATAATAGATATCAATAGTAGATAGAACAGTGAAAGTTTGATTCTAGCTAGTCTATCTACTATTTCTATGAGTCATATGCAAGACGTCATTTTAGAAAAGACTTTTTCACTATTCAATAAATAGATATCAATAGTAGATAGAACAGTGAAAGTTTGATTCTAGCTAGTCTATCTACTATTTCTATGAGTCATATGCAAGACGTCATTTTAGAAAAGACTTTTTCACTATTCAATAAATAGATATCAATAGTAGATAGAACAGTGAAAGTTTGATTCTAGCTAGTCTATCTACTATTTCTATGAGTCATATGCAAGACGTCATTTTAGAAAAGACTTTTTCACTATTCAATAAATAGATATCAATAGTAGATAGAACAGTGAAAGTTTGATTCTAGCTAGTCTATCTACTATTTCTATGAGTCATATGCAAGACGTCATTTTAGAAAAGACTTTTTCACTATTCAATAAATAGATATCAATAGTAGATAGAACAGTGAAAGTTTGATTCTAGCTAGTCTATCTACTATTTCTATGAGTCATATGCAAGACGTCATTTTAGAAAAGACTTTTTCACTATTCAATAAATAGATATCAATAGTAGATAGAACAGTGAAAGTTTGATTCTAGCTAGTCTATCTACTATTTCTATGAGTCATATGCAAGACGTCATTTTAGAAAAGACTTTTTCACTATTCAATAAATAGATATCAATAGTAGATAGAACAGTGAAAGTTTGATTCTAGCTAGTCTATCTACTATTTCTATGAGTCATATGCAAGACGTCATTTTAGAAAAGACTTTTTCACTATTCAATAAATAGATATCAATAGTAGATAGAACAGTGAAAGTTTGATTCTAGCTAGTCTATCTACTATTTCTATGAGTCATATGCAAGACGTCATTTTAGAAAAGACTTTTTCACTATTCAATAAATAGATATCAATAGTAGATAGAACAGTGAAAGTTTGATTCTAGCTAGTCTATCTACTATTTCTATGAGTCATATGCAAGACGTCATTTTAGAAAAGACTTTTTCACTATTCAATAAATAGATATCAATAGTAGATAGAACAGTGAAAGTTTGATTCTAGCTAGTCTATCTACTATTTCTATGAGTCATATGCAAGACGTCATTTTAGAAAAGACTTTTTCACTATTCAATAAATAGATATCAGTAGTAGATAGAACAGTGAAAGTTTGATTCTAGCTAGTCTATCTACTATTTCTATGAGTCATATGCAAGACGTCATTTTAGAAAAGACTTTTTCACTATTCAATAAATAGATATCAATAGTAGATAGAACAGTGAAAGTTTGATTCTAGCTAGTCTATCTACTATTTCTATGAGTCATATGCAAGACGTCATTTTAGAAAAGACTTTTTCACTATTCAATAAATAGATATCAATAGTAGATAGAACAGTGAAAGTTTGATTCTAGCTAGTCTATCTACTATTTCTATGAGTCATATGCAAGACGTCATTTTAGAAAAGACTTTTTCACTATTCAATAAATAGATATCAATAGTAGATAGAACAGTGAAAGTTTGATTCTAGCTAGTCTATCTACTATTTCTATGAGTCATATGCAAGACGTCATTTTAGAAAAGACTTTTTCACTATTCAATAAATAGATATCAATAGTAGATAGAACAGTGAAAGTTTGATTCTAGCTAGTCTATCTACTATTTCTATGAGTTAGATGTAATGAGTTATGTAATATGTTCTATGAGTTATGTAATAGTAGATAGAACAGTGAAAGTTTGATTCTAGCTAGTCTATCTACTATTTCTATGAGTCATATGCAAGACGTCATTTTAGAAAAGACTTTTTCACTATTCAATAAATAGATATCAATAGTAGATAGAACAGTGAAAGTTTGATTCTAGCTAGTCTATCTACTATTTCTATGAGTCATATGCAAGACGTCATTTTAGAAAGACTTTTTCACTATTCAATAAATAGATATCAATAGTAGATAGAACAGTGAAAGTTTGATTCTAGCTAGTCTATCTACTATTTCTATGAGTCATATGCAAGACGTCATTTTAGAAAAGACTTTTTCACTATTCAATAAATAGATATCAATAGTAGATAGAACAGTGAAAGTTTGATTCTAGCTAGTCTATCTACTATTTCTATGAGTCATATGCAAGACGTCATTTTAGAAAAGACTTTTTCACTATTCAATAAATAGATATCAATAGTAGATAGAACAGTGAAAGTTTGATTCTAGCTAGTCTATCTACTATTTCTATGAGTCATATGCAAGACGTCATTTTAGAAAAGACTTTTTCACTATTCAATAAATAGATATCAATAGTAGATAGAACAGTGAAAGTTTGATTCTAGCTAGTCTATCTACTATTTCTATGAGTCATATGCAAGACGTCATTTTAGAAAAGACTTTTTCACTATTCAATAAATAGATATCAATAGTAGATAGAACAGTGAAAGTTTGATTCTAGCTAGTCTATCTACTATTTCTATGAGTCATATGCAAGACGTCATTTTAGAAAAGACTTTTTCACTATTCAATAAATAGATATCAATAGTAGATAGAACAGTGAAAGTTTGATTCTAGCTAGTCTATCTACTATTTCTATGAGTCATATGCAAGACGTCATTTTAGAAAAGACTTTTTCACTATTCAATAAATAGATATCAATAGTAGATAGAACAGTGAAAGTTTGATTCTAGCTAGTCTATCTACTATTTCTATGAGTCATATGCAAGACGTCATTTTAGAAAAGACTTTTTCACTATTCAATAAATAGATATCAATAGTAGATAGAACAATGAAAGTTTGATTCTAGCTAGTCTATCTACTATTTCTATGAGTCATATGCAAGACGTCATTTTAGAAAAGACTTTTTCACTATTCAATAAATAGATATCAATAGTAGATAGAACAGTGAAAGTTTGATTCTAGCTAGTCTATCTACTATTTCTATGAGTCATATGCAAGACGTCATTTTAGAAAAGACTTTTTCACTATTCAATAAATAGATATCAATAGTAGATAGAACAGTGAAAGTTTGATTCTAGCTAGTCTATCTACTATTTCTATGAGTCATATGCAAGACGTCATTTTAGAAAAGACTTTTTCACTATTCAATAAATAGATATCAATAGTAGATAGAACAGTGAAAGTTTGATTCTAGCTAGTCTATCTACTATTTCTATGAGTCATATGCAAGACGTTATTTTAGAAAAGACTTTTTCACTATTCAATAAATAGATATCAATAGTAGATAGAACAGTGAAAGTTTGATTCTAGCTAGTCTATCTACTATTTCTATGAGTCATATGCAAGACGTCATTTTAGAAAAGACTTTTTCACTATTCAATAAATAGATATCAATAGTAGATAGAACAGTGAAAGTTTGATTCTAGCTAGTCTATCTACTATTTCTATGAGTCATATGCAAGACGTCATTTTAGAAAAGACTTTTTCACTATTCAATAAATAGATATCAATAGTAGATAGAACAGTGAAAGTTTGATTCTAGCTAGTCTATCTACTATTTCTATGAGTCATATGCAAGACGTCATTTTAGAAAAGACTTTTTCACTATTCAATAAATAGATATCAATAGTAGATAGAACAGTGAAAGTTTGATTCTAGCTAGTCTATCTACTATTTCTATGAGTCATATGCAAGACGTCATTTTAGAAAAGACTTTTTCACTATTCAATAAATAGATATCAATAGTAGATAGAACAGTGAAAGTTTGATTCTAGCTAGTCTATCTACTATTTCTATGAGTCATATGCAAGACGTCATTTTAGAAAAGACTTTTTCACTATTCAATAAATAGATATCAATAGTAGATAGAACAGTGAAAGTTTGATTCTAGCTAGTCTATCTACTATTTCTATGAGTCATATGCAAGACGTCATTTTAGAAAAGACTTTTTCCCTATTCAATAAATAGATATCAATAGTAGATAGAACAGTGAAAGTTTGATTCTAGCTAGTCTATCTACTATTTCTATGAGTCATATGCAAGACGTCATTTTAGAAAAGACTTTTTCACTATTCAATAAATAGATATCAATAGTAGATAGAACAGTGAAAGTTTGATTCTAGCTAGTCTATCTACTATTTCTATGAGTCATATGCAAGACGTCATTTTAGAAAAGACTTTTTCACTATTCAATAAATAGATATCAATAGTAGATAGAACAGTGAAAGTTTGATTATAGCTAGTCTATCTACTATTTTTTATGAGTCATATGCAAGACGTCATTTTAGAAAAGACTTTTTCACTATTCAATAAATAGATATCAATAGTAGATAGAACAGTGAAAGTTTGATTCTAGCTAGTCTATCTACTATTTCTATGAGTCATATGCAAGACGTCATTTTAGAAAAGACTTTTTCACTATTCAATAAATAGATATCAATAGTAGATAGAACAGTGAAAGTTTGATTCTAGCTAGTCTATCTACTATTTCTATGAGTCATATGCAAGACGTCATTTTAGAAAAGACTTTTTCACTATTCAATAAATAGATATCAATAGTAGATAGAACAGTGAAAGTTTGATTCTAGCTAGTCTATCTACTATTTCTATGAGTCATATGCAAGACGTCATTTTAGAAAAGACTTTTTCACTATTCAATAAATAGATATCAATAGTAGATAGAACAGTGAAAGTTTGATTCTAGCTAGTCTATCTACTATTTCTATGAGTCATATGCAAGACGTCATTTTAGAAAAGACTTTTTCACTATTCAATAAATAGATATCAATAGTAGATAGAACAGTGAAAGTTTGATTCTAGCTAGTCTATCTACTATTTCTATGAGTCATATGCAAGACGTCATTTTAGAAAAGACTTTTTCACTATTCAATAAATAGATATCAATAGTAGATAGAACAGTGAAAGTTTGATTCTAGCTAGTCTATCTACTATTTCTATGAGTCATATGCAAGACGTCATTTTAGAAAAGACTTTTTCACTATTCAATAAATAGATATCAATAGTAGATAGAACAGTGAAAGTTTGATTCTAGCTAGTCTATCTACTATTTCTATGAGTCATATGCAAGACGTCATTTTAGAAAAGACTTTTTCACTATTCAATAAATAGATATCAATAGTAGATAGAACAGTGAAAGTTTGATTCTAGCTAGTCTATCTACTATTTCTATGAGTCATATGCAAGACGTCATTTTAGAAAAGACTTTTTCACTATTCAATAAATAGATATCAATAGTAGATAGAACAGTGAAAGTTTGATTCTAGCTAGTCTATCTACTATTTCTATGAGTCATATGCAAGACGTCATTTTAGAAAAGACTTTTTCACTATTCAATAAATAGATATCAATAGTAGATAGAACAGTGAAAGTTTGATTCTAGCTAGTCTATCTACTATTTCTATGAGTCATATGCAAGACGTCATTTTAGAAAAGAGTTTTTCACTATTCAATAAATAGATATCAATAGTAGATAGAACAGTGAAAGTTTGATTCTAGCTAGTCTATCTACTATTTCTATGAGTCATATGCAAGACGTCATTTTAGAAAAGACTTTTTCACTATTCAATAAATAGATATCAATAGTAGATAGAACAGTGAAAGTTTGATTCTAGCTAGTCTATCTACTATTTCTATGAGTCATATGCAAGACGTCATTTTAGAAAAGACTTTTTCACTATTCAATAAATAGATATCAATAGTAGATAGAACAGTGAAAGTTTGATTCTAGCTAGTCTATCTACTATTTCTATGAGTCATATGCAAGACGTCATTTTAGAAAAGACTTTTTCCCTATTCAATAAATAGATATCAATAGTAGATAGAACAGTGAAAGTTTGATTCTAGCTAGTCTATCTACTATTTCTATGAGTCATATGCAAGACGTCATTTTAGAAAAGACTTTTTCACTATTCAATAAATAGATATCAATAGTAGATAGAACAGTGAAAGTTTGATTCTAGCTAGTCTATCTACTATTTCTATGAGTCATATGCAAGACGTCATTTTAGAAAAGACTTTTTCACTATTCAATAAATAGATATCAATAGTAGATAGAACAGTGAAAGTTTGATTCTAGCTAGTCTATCTACTATTTCTATGAGTCATATGCAAGACGTCATTTTAGAAAAGACTTTTTCACTATTCAATAAATAGATATCAATAGTAGATAGAACAGTGAAAGTTTGATTCTAGCTAGTCTATCTACTATTTCTATGAGTCATATGCTAGACGTCATTTTAGAAAAGACTTTTTCACTATTCAATAAATAGATATCAATAGTAGATAGAACAGTGAAAGTTTGATTCTAGCTAGTCTATCTACTATTTCTCTGAGTCATATGCAAGACGTCATTTAGAAAAGACTTTTTCACTATTCAATAAATAGATATCAATAGTAGATAGAACAGTGAAAGTTTGATTCTAGCTAGTCTATCTACTATTTCTATGAGTCATATGCAAGACGTCATTTTAGAAAAGACTTTTTCACTATTCAATAAATAGATATCAATAGTAGATAGAACAGTGAAAGTTTGATTCTAGCTAGTCTATCTACTATTTCTATGAGTCATATGCAAGACGTCATTTTAGAAAAGACTTTTTCACTATTCAATAAATAGATATCAATAGTAGATAGAACAGTGAAAGTTTGATTCTAGCTAGTTTATCTACTATTTCTATGAGTCATATGCAAGACGTCATTTTAGAAAAGACTTTTTCACTATTCAATAAATAGATAGCAATAGTAGATAGACCAGTGAAAGTTTGATTCTAGCTAGTCTATCTACTATTTCTATGAGTCATATGCAAGACGTCATTTTAGAAAAGACTTTTTCACTATTCAATAAATAGATATCAATAGTAGATAGAACAGTGAAAGTTTGATTCTAGCTAGTCTATCTACTATTTCTATGAGTCATATGTAAGACGTCATTTTAGAAAAGACTTTTTCACTATTCAATAAATAGATATCAATAGTAGATAGAACAGTGAAAGTTTGATTCTAGCTAGTCTATCTACTATTTCTATGAGTCATATGCAAGACGTCATTTTAGAAAAGACTTTTTCACTATTCAATAAATAGATATCAATAGTAGATAGAACAGTGAAAGTTTGATTCTAGCTAGTCTATCTACTATTTCTATGAGTCATATGCAAGACGTCATTTTAGAAAGACTTTTTCACTATTCAATAAATAGATATCAATAGTAGATAGAACAGTGAAAGTTTGATTCTAGCTAGTCTATCTACTATTTCTATGAGTCATATGCAAGACGTCATTTTAGAAAAGACTTTTTCACTATTAAATAAATAGATATCAATAGTAGATAGAACAGTGAAAGTTTGATTCTAGCTAGTCTATCTACTATTTCTATGAGTCATATGCAAGACGTCATTTTAGAAAAGACTTTTTCACTATTCAATAAATAGATATCAATAGTAGATAGAACAGTGAAAGTTTGATTCTAGCTAGTCTATCTACTATTTCTATGAGTCATATGCAAGACGTCATTTTAGAAAAGACTTTTTCACTATTCAATAAATAGATATCAATAGTAGATAGAACAGTGAAAGTTTGATTCTAGCTAGTCTATCTACTATTTCTATGAGTCATATGCAAGACGTCATTTTAGAAAAGACTTTTTCACTATTCAATAAATAGATATCAATAGTAGATAGAACAGTGAAAGTTTGATTCTAGCTAGTCTATCTACTATTTCTATGAGTCATATGCAAGACGTCATTTTAGAAAAGACTTTTTCACTATTCAATAAATAGATATCAATAGTAGATAGAACAGTGAAAGTTCATTCTAGCTAGTCTATCTACTAATTCTATGAGTCATATGCAAGACGTCATTTTAGAAAAGACTTTTTCACTATTCAATAAATAGATATCAATAGTAGATAGAACAGTGAAAGTTTGATTTTTTTCAATAAATAGATATCAATAGTAGATCTACTATTGAGCTAGCTAGTCTATCTACTATTTCTATGAGTCATATGCAAGACGTCATTTTAGAAAAGACTTTTTCACTATTCAATAAATAGATATCAATAGTAGATAGAACAGTGAAAGTTTGATTCTAGCTAGTCTATCTACTATTTCTATGAGTCATATGCAAGACGTCATTTTAGAAAAGACTTTTTCACTATTCAATAAATAGATATCAATAGTAGATAGAACAGTGAAAGTTTGATTCTAGCTAGTCTATCTACTATTTCTATGAGTCATATGCAAGACGTCATTTTAGAAAAGACTTTTCACTATTCAATAAATAGATATCAATAGTAGATAGAACAGTGAAAGTTTGATTCTAGCTAGTCTATCTACTATTTCTATGAGTCATATGCAAGACGTCATTTTAGAAAAGACTTTTTCACTATTCAATAAATAGATATCAATAGTAGATAGAACAGTGAAAGTTTGATTCTAGCTAGTCTATCTACTATTTCTATGAGTCATATGCAAGACGTCATTTTAGAAAAGACTTTTTCACTATTCAATAAATAGATATCAATAGTAGATAGAACAGTGAAAGTTTGATTCTAGCTAGTCTATCTACTATTTCTATGAGTCATATGCAAGACGTCATTTTAGAAAAGACTTTTTCACTATTCAATAAATAGATATCAATAGTAGATAGAACAGTGAAAGTTTGATTCTAGCTAGTCTATCTACTATTTCTATGAGTCATATGCAAGACGTCATTTTAGAAAAGACTTTTTCACTATTCAATAAATAGATATCAATAGTAGATAGAACAGTGAAAGTTTGATTCTAGCTAGTCTATCTACTATTTCTATGAGTCATATGCAAGACGTCATTTTAGAAAAGACTTTTTCACTATTCAATAAATAGATATCAATAGTAGATAGAACAGTGAAAGTTTGATTCTAGCTAGTCTATCTACTATTTCTATGAGTCATATGCAAGACGTCATTTTAGAAAAGACTTTTTCACTATTCAATAAATAGATATCAATAGTAGATAGAACAGTGAAAGTTTGATTCTAGCTAGTCTATCTACTATTTCTATGAGTCATATGCAAGACGTCATTTTAGAAAAGACTTTTTCACTATTCAATAAATAGATATCAATAGTAGATAGAACAGTGAAAGTTTGATTCTAGCTAGTCTATCTACTATTTCTATGAGTCATATGCAAGACGTCATTTTAGAAAAGACTTTTTCACTATTCAATAAATAGATATCAGTAGTAGATAGAACAGTGAAAGTTTGATTCTAGCTAGTCTATCTACTATTTCTATGAGTCATATGCAAGACGTCATTTTAGAAAAGACTTTTTCACTATTCAATAAATAGATATCAATAGTAGATAGAACAGTGAAAGTTTGATTCTAGCTAGTCTATCTACTATTTCTATGAGTCATATGCAAGACGTCATTTTAGAAAAGACTTTTTCACTATTCAATAAATAGATATCAATAGTAGATAGAACAGTGAAAGTTTGATTCTAGCTAGTCTATCTACTATTTCTATGAGTCATATGCAAGACGTCATTTTAGAAAAGACTTTTTCACTATTCAATAAATAGATATCAATAGTAGATAGAACAGTGAAAGTTTGATTCTAGCTAGTCTATCTACTATTTCTATGAGTCATATGCAAGACGTCATTTTAGAAAAGACTTTTTCACTATTCAATAAATAGATATCAATAGTAGATAGAACAGTGAAAGTTTGATTCTAGCTAGTCTATCTACTATTTCTATGAGTTAGATGTAATGAGTTATGTAATATGTTCTATGAGTTATGTAATAGTAGATAGAACAGTGAAAGTTTGATTCTAGCTAGTCTATCTACTATTTCTATGAGTCATATGCAAGACGTCATTTTAGAAAAGACTTTTTCACTATTCAATAAATAGATATCAATAGTAGATAGAACAGTGAAAGTTTGATTCTAGCTAGTCTATCTACTATTTCTATGAGTCATATGCAAGACGTCATTTTAGAAAAGACTTTTTCACTATTCAATAAATAGATATCAATAGTAGATAGAACAGTGAAAGTTTGATTCTAGCTAGTCTATCTACTATTTCTATGAGTCATATGCAAGACGTCATTTTAGAAAAGACTTTTTCACTATTCAATAAATAGATATCAATAGTAGATAGAACAGTGAAAGTTTGATTCTAGCTAGTCTATCTACTATTTCTATGAGTCATATGCAAGACGTCATTTTAGAAAAGACTTTTTCACTATTCAATAAATAGATATCAATAGTAGATAGAACAGTGAAAGTTTGATTCTAGCTAGTCTATCTACTATTTCTATGAGTCATATGCAAGACGTCATTTTAGAAAAGACTTTTTCACTATTCAATAAATAGATATCAATAGTAGATAGAACAGTGAAAGTTTGATTCTAGCTAGTCTATCTACTATTTCTATGAGTCATATGCAAGACGTCATTTTAGAAAAGACTTTTTCACTATTCAATAAATAGATATCAATAGTAGATAGAACAGTGAAAGTTTGATTCTAGCTAGTCTATCTACTATTTCTATGAGTCATATGCAAGACGTCATTTTAGAAAAGACTTTTTCACTATTCAATAAATAGATATCAATAGTAGATATCTATTTATTGAATAGTGAAAAAGTCTTTTCTAAAATGACGTCTTGCATATGACTCATAGAAATAGTAGATAGACTAGCTAGAATCAAACTTTCACTGTTCTATCTACTATTGATATCTATTTATTGAATAGTGAAAAAGTCTTTTCTAAAATGACGTCTTGCATATGACTCATAGAAATAGTAGATAGACTAGCTAGAATCAAACTTTCACTGTTCTATCTACTATTGATATCTATTTATTGAATAGTGAAAAAGTCTTTTCTAAAATGACGTCTTGCATATGACTCATAGAAATAGTAGATAGACTAGCTAGAATCAAACTTTCACTGTTCTATCTACTATTGATATCTATTTATTGAATAGTGAAAAAGTCTTTTCTAAAATGACGTCTTGCATATGACTCATAGAAATAGTAGATAGACTAGCTAGAATCAAACTTTCACTGTTCTATCTACTATTGATATCTATTTATTGAATAGTGAAAAAGTCTTTTCTAAAATGACGTCTTGCATATGACTCATAGAAATAGTAGATAGACTAGCTAGAATCAAACTTTCACTGTTCTATCTACTATTGATATCTATTTATTGAATAGTGAAAAAGTCTTTTCTAAAATGACGTCTTGCATATGACTCATAGAAATAGTAGATAGACTAGCTAGAATCAAACTTTCACTGTTCTATCTACTATTGATATCTATTTATTGAATAGTGAAAAAGTCTTTTCTAAAATGACGTCTTGCATATGACTCATAGAAATAGTAGATAGACTAGCTAGAATCAGACTTTCACTGTTCTATCTACTATTACATAACTCATAGAACATATTACATAACTCATTACATCTAACTCATAGAAATAGTAGATAGACTAGCTAGAATCAAACTTTCACTGTTCTATCTACTATTGATATCTATTTATTGAATAGTGAAAAAGTCTTTTCTAAAATGACGTCTTGCATATGACTCATAGAAATAGTAGATAGACTAGCTAGAATCAAACTTTCACTGTTCTATCTACTATTGATATCTATTTATTGAATAGTGAAAAAGTCTTTTCTAAAATGACGTCTTGCATATGACTCATAGAAATAGTAGATAGACTAGCTAGAATCAAACTTTCACTGTTCTATCTACTATTGATATCTATTTATTGAATAGTGAAAAAGTCTTTTCTAAAATGACGTCTTGCATATGACTCATAGAAATAGTAGATAGACTAGCTAGAATCAAACTTTCACTGTTCTATCTACTATTGATATCTATTTATTGAATAGTGAAAAAGTCTTTTCTAAAATGACGTCTTGCATATGACTCATAGAAATAGTAGATAGACTAGCTAGAATCAAACTTTCACTGTTCTATCTACTACTGATATCTATTTATTGAATAGTGAAAAAGTCTTTTCTAAAATGACGTCTTGCATATGACTCATAGAAATAGTAGATAGACTAGCTAGAATCAAACTTTCACGGTTCTATCTACTATTGATATCTATTTATTGAATAGTGAAAAAGTCTTTTCTAAAATGACGTCTTGCATATGACTCATAGAAATAGTAGATAGACTAGCTAGAATCAAACTTTCACTGTTCTATCTACTATTGATATCTATTTATTGAATAGTGAAAAAGTCTTTTCTAAAATGACGTCTTGCATATGACTCATAGAAATAGTAGATAGACTAGCTAGAATCAAACTTTCACTGTTCTATCTACTATTGATATCTATTTATTGAATAGTGAAAAAGTCTTTTCTAAAATGACGTCTTGCATATGACTCATAGAAATAGTAGATAGACTAGCTAGAATCAAACTTTCACTGTTCTATCTACTATTGATATCTATTTATTGAATAGTGAAAAAGTCTTTTCTAAAATGACGTCTTGCATATGACTCATAGAAATAGTAGATAGACTAGCTAGAATCAAACTTTCACTGTTCTATCTACTATTGATATCTATTTATTGAATAGTGAAAAAGTCTTTTCTAAAATGACGTCTTGCATATGACTCATAGAAATAGTAGATAGACTAGCTAGAATCAAACTTTCACTGTTCTATCTACTATTGATATCTATTTATTGAATAGTGAAAAAGTCTTTTCTAAAATGACGTCTTGCATATGACTCATAGAAATAGTAGATAGACTAGCTAGAATCAAACTTTCACTGTTCTATCTACTATTGATATCTATTTATTGAATAGTGAAAAAGTCTTTTCTAAAATGACGTCTTGCATATGACTCATAGAAATAGTAGATAGACTAGCTAGAATCAAACTTTCACTGTTCTATCTACTATTGATATCTATTTATTGAATAGTGAAAAAGTCTTTTCTAAAATGACGTCTTGCATATGACTCATAGAAATAGTAGATAGACTAGCTAGAATCAACTTTCACTGTTCTATCTACTATTGATATCTATTTATTGAATAGTGAAAAGTCTTTTCTAAAATGACGTCTTGCATATGACTCATAGAAATAGTAGATAGACTAGCTAGAATCAAACTTTCACTGTTCTATCTACTATTGATATCTATTTATTGAATAGTGAAAAAGTCTTTTCTAAAATGACGTCTTGCATATGACTCATAGAAATAGTAGATAGACTAGCTAGAATCAAACTTTCACTGTTCTATCTACTATTGATATCTATTTATTGAATAGTGAAAAAGTCTTTTCTAAAATGACGTCTTGCATATGACTCATAGAAATAGTAGATAGACTAGCTAGCTCAATAGTAGATCTACTATTGATATCTATTTATTGAAAAAAATCAAACTTTCACTGTTCTATCTACTATTGATATCTATTTATTGAATAGTGAAAAAGTCTTTTCTAAAATGACGTCTTGCATATGACTCATAGAAATAGTAGATAGACTAGCTAGAATCAAACTTTCACTGTTCTATCTACTATTGATATCTATTTATTGAATAGTGAAAAAGTCTTTTCTAAAATGACGTCTTGCATATGACTCATAGAAATAGTAGATAGACTAGCTAGAATCAAACTTTCACTGTTCTATCTACTATTGATATCTATTTATTGAATAGTGAAAAAGTCTTTTCTAAAATGACGTCTTGCATATGACTCATAGAAATAGTAGATAGACTAGCTAGAATCAAACTTTCACTGTTCTATCTACTATTGATATCTATTTATTGAATAGTGAAAAAGTCTTTTCTAAAATGACGTCTTGCATATGACTCATAGAAATAGTAGATAGACTAGCTAGAATCAAACTTTCACTGTTCTATCTACTATTGATATCTATTTATTGAATAGTGAAAAAGTCTTTTCTAAAATGACGTCTTGCATATGACTCATAGAAATAGTAGATAGACTAGCTAGAATCAAACTTTCACTGTTCTATCTACTATTGATATCTATTTATTGAATAGTGAAAAAGTCTTTTCTAAAATGACGTCTTGCATATGACTCATAGAAATAGTAGATAGACTAGCTAGAATCAAACTTTCACTGTTCTATCTACTATTGATATCTATTTATTGAATAGTGAAAAAGTCTTTTCTAAAATGACGTCTTGCATATGACTCATAGAAATAGTAGATAGACTAGCTAGAATCAAACTTTCACTGTTCTATCTACTATTGATATCTATTTATTGAATAGTGAAAAAGTCTTTTCTAAAATGACGTCTTGCATATGACTCATAGAAATAGTAGATAGACTAGCTAGAATCAAACTTTCACTGTTCTATCTACTATTGATATCTATTTATTGAATAGTGAAAAAGTCTTTTCTAAAATGACGTCTTGCATATGACTCATAGAAATAGTAGATAGACTAGCTAGAATCAAACTTTCACTGTTCTATCTACTATTACATAACTCATAGAACATATTACATAACTCATTACATCTAACTCATAGAAATAGTAGATAGACTAGCTAGAATCAAACTTTCACTGTTCTATCTACTATTGATATCTATTTATTGAATAGTGAAAAAGTCTTTTCTAAAATGACGTCTTGCATATGACTCATAGAAATAGTAGATAGACTAGCTAGAATCAAACTTTCACTGTTCTATCTACTATTGATATCTATTTATTGAATAGTGAAAAAGTCTTTTCTAAAATGACGTCTTGCATATGACTCATAGAAATAGTAGATAGACTAGCTAGAATCAAACTTTCACTGTTCTATCTACTATTGATATCTATTTATTGAATAGTGAAAAAGTCTTTTCTAAAATGACGTCTTGCATATGACTCATAGAAATAGTAGATAGACTAGCTAGAATCAAACTTTCACTGTTCTATCTACTATTGATATCTATTTATTGAATAGTGAAAAAGTCTTTTCTAAAATGACGTCTTGCATATGACTCATAGAAATAGTAGATAGACTAGCTAGAATCAAACTTTCACTGTTCTATCTACTACTGATATCTATTTATTGAATAGTGAAAAAGTCTTTTCTAAAATGACGTCTTGCATATGACTCATAGAAATAGTAGATAGACTAGCTAGAATCAAACTTTCACGGTTCTATCTACTATTGATATCTATTTATTGAATAGTGAAAAAGTCTTTTCTAAAATGACGTCTTGCATATGACTCATAGAAATAGTAGATAGACTAGCTAGAATCAAACTTTCACTGTTCTATCTACTATTGATATCTATTTATTGAATAGTGAAAAAGTCTTTTCTAAAATGACGTCTTGCATATGACTCATAGAAATAGTAGATAGACTAGCTAGAATCAAACTTTCACTGTTCTATCTACTATTGATATCTATTTATTGAATAGTGAAAAAGTCTTTTCTAAAATGACGTCTTGCATATGACTCATAGAAATAGTAGATAGACTAGCTAGAATCAAACTTTCACTGTTCTATCTACTATTGATATCTATTTATTGAATAGTGAAAAAGTCTTTTCTAAAATGACGTCTTGCATATGACTCATAGAAATAGTAGATAGACTAGCTAGAATCAAACTTTCACTGTTCTATCTACTATTGATATCTATTTATTGAATAGTGAAAAAGTCTTTTCTAAAATGACGTCTTGCATATGACTCATAGAAATAGTAGATAGACTAGCTAGAATCAAACTTTCACTGTTCTATCTACTATTGATATCTATTTATTGAATAGTGAAAAAGTCTTTTCTAAAATGACGTCTTGCATATGACTCATAGAAATAGTAGATAGACTAGCTAGAATCAAACTTTCACTGTTCTATCTACTATTGATATCTATTTATTGAATAGTGAAAAAGTCTTTTCTAAAATGACGTCTTGCATATGACTCATAGAAATAGTAGATAGACTAGCTAGAATCAAACTTTCACTGTTCTATCTACTATTGATATCTATTTATTGAATAGTGAAAAAGTCTTTTCTAAAATGACGTCTTGCATATGACTCATAGAAATAGTAGATAGACTAGCTAGAATCAAACTTTCACGGTTCTATCTACTATTGATATCTATTTATTGAATAGTGAAAAAGTCTTTTCTAAAATGACGTCTTGCATATGACTCATAGAAATAGTAGATAGACTAGCTAGAATCAAACTTTCACTGTTCTATCTACTATTGATATCTATTTATTGAATAGTGAAAAAGTCTTTTCTAAAATGACGTCTTGCATATGACTCATAGAAATAGTAGATAGACTAGCTAGAATCAAACTTTCACTGTTCTATCTACTACTGATATCTATTTATTGAATAGTGAAAAAGTCTTTTCTAAAATGACGTCTTGCATATGACTCATAGAAATAGTAGATAGACTAGCTAGAATCAAACTTTCACGGTTCTATCTACTATTGATATCTATTTATTGAATAGTGAAAAAGTCTTTTCTAAAATGACGTCTTGCATATGACTCATAGAAATAGTAGATAGACTAGCTAGAATCAAACTTTCACTGTTCTATCTACTATTGATATCTATTTATTGAATAGTGAAAAAGTCTTTTCTAAAATGACGTCTTGCATATGACTCATAGAAATAGTAGATAGACTAGCTAGAATCAAACTTTCACTGTTCTATCTACTATTGATATCTATTTATTGAATAGTGAAAAAGTCTTTTCTAAAATGACGTCTTGCATATGACTCATAGAAATAGTAGATAGACTAGCTAGAATCAAACTTTCACTGTTCTATCTACTATTGATATCTATTTATTGAATAGTGAAAAAGTCTTTTCTAAAATGACGTCTTGCATATGACTCATAGAAATAGTAGATAGACTAGCTAGAATCAAACTTTCACTGTTCTATCTACTATTGATATCTATTTATTGAATAGTGAAAAAGTCTTTTCTAAATGACGTCTTGCATATGACTCATAGAAATAGTAGATAGACTAGCTAGAATCAAACTTTCACTGTTCTATCTACTATTGATATCTATTTATTGAATAGTGAAAAAGTCTTTTCTAAAATGACGTCTTGCATATGACTCATAGAAATAGTAGATAGACTAGCTAGAATCAAACTTTCACTGTTCTATCTACTATTGATATCTATTTATTGAATAGTGAAAAAGTCTTTTCTAAAATGACGTCTTGCATATGACTCATAGAAATAGTAGATAGACTAGCTAGAATCAAACTTTCACTGTTCTATCTACTATTGATATCTATTTATTGAATAGTGAAAAAGTCTTTTCTAAAATGACGTCTTGCATATGACTCATAGAAATAGTAGATAGACTAGCTAGAATCAAACTTTCACTGTTCTATCTACTATTGATATCTATTTATTGAATAGTGAAAAAGTCTTTTCTAAAATGACGTCTTGCATATGACTCATAGAAATAGTAGATAGACTAGCTAGAATCAAACTTTCACTGTTCTATCTACTATTACATAACTCATAGAACATATTACATAACTCATTACATCTAACTCATAGAAATAGTAGATAGACTAGCTAGAATCAAACTTTCACTGTTCTATCTACTATTGATATCTATTTATTGAATAGTGAAAAAGTCTTTTCTAAAATGACGTCTTGCATATGACTCATAGAAATAGTAGATAGACTAGCTAGAATCAAACTTTCACTGTTCTATCTACTATTGATATCTATTTATTGAATAGTGAAAAAGTCTTTTCTAAAATGACGTCTTGCATATGACTCATAGAAATAGTAGATAGACTAGCTAGAATCAAACTTTCACTGTTCTATCTACTATTGATATCTATTTATTGAATAGTGAAAAAGTCTTTTCTAAAATGACGTCTTGCATATGACTCATAGAAATAGTAGATAGACTAGCTAGAATCAAACTTTCACTGTTCTATCTACTATTGATATCTATTTATTGAATAGTGAAAAAGTCTTTTCTAAAATGACGTCTTGCATATGACTCATAGAAATAGTAGATAGACTAGCTAGAATCAAACTTTCACTGTTCTATCTACTACTGATATCTATTTATTGAATAGTGAAAAAGTCTTTTCTAAAATGACGTCTTGCATATGACTCATAGAAATAGTAGATAGACTAGCTAGAATCAAACTTTCACTGTTCTATCTACTATTGATATCTATTTATTGAATAGTGAAAAAGTCTTTTCTAAAATGACGTCTTGCATATGACTCATAGAAATAGTAGATAGACTAGCTAGAATCAAACTTTCACTGTTCTATCTACTATTGATATCTATTTATTGAATAGTGAAAAAGTCTTTTCTAAAATGACGTCTTGCATATGACTCATAGAAATAGTAGATAGACTAGCTAGAATCAAACTTTCACTGTTCTATCTACTATTGATATCTATTTATTGAATAGTGAAAAAGTCTTTTCTAAAATGACGTCTTGCATATGACTCATAGAAATAGTAGATAGACTAGCTAGAATCAAACTTTCACTGTTCTATCTACTATTGATATCTATTTATTGAATAGTGAAAAAGTCTTTTCTAAAATGACGTCTTGCATATGACTCATAGAAATAGTAGATAGACTAGCTAGAATCAAACTTTCACTGTTCTATCTACTATTGATATCTATTTATTGAATAGTGAAAAAGTCTTTTCTAAAATGACGTCTTGCATATGACTCATAGAAATAGTAGATAGACTAGCTAGAATCAAACTTTCACTGTTCTATCTACTATTGATATCTATTTATTGAATAGTGAAAAAGTCTTTTCTAAAATGACGTCTTGCATATGACTCATAGAAATAGTAGATAGACTAGCTAGAATCAAACTTTCACTGTTCTATCTACTATTGATATCTATTTATTGAATAGTGAAAAAGTCTTTTCTAAAATGACGTCTTGCATATGACTCATAGAAATAGTAGATAGACTAGCTAGAATCAAACTTTCACTGTTCTATCTACTATTGATATCTATTTATTGAATAGTGAAAAGTCTTTTCTAAAATGACGTCTTGCATATGACTCATAGAAATAGTAGATAGACTAGCTAGAATCAAACTTTCACTGTTCTATCTACTATTGATATCTATTTATTGAATAGTGAAAAAGTCTTTTCTAAAATGACGTCTTGCATATGACTCATAGAAATAGTAGATAGACTAGCTAGAATCAAACTTTCACTGTTCTATCTACTATTGATATCTATTTATTGAATAGTGAAAAAGTCTTTTCTAAAATGACGTCTTGCATATGACTCATAGAAATAGTAGATAGACTAGCTAGCTCAATAGTAGATCTACTATTGATATCTATTTATTGAAAAAAATCAAACTTTCACTGTTCTATCTACTATTGATATCTATTTATTGAATAGTGAAAAAGTCTTTTCTAAAATGACGTCTTGCATATGACTCATAGAATTAGTAGATAGACTAGCTAGAATGAACTTTCACTGTTCTATCTACTATTGATATCTATTTATTGAATAGTGAAAAAGTCTTTTCTAAAATGACGTCTTGCATATGACTCATAGAAATAGTAGATAGACTAGCTAGAATCAAACTTTCACTGTTCTATCTACTATTGATATCTATTTATTGAATAGTGAAAAAGTCTTTTCTAAAATGACGTCTTGCATATGACTCATAGAAATAGTAGATAGACTAGCTAGAATCAAACTTTCACTGTTCTATCTACTATTGATATCTATTTATTGAATAGTGAAAAAGTCTTTTCTAAAATGACGTCTTGCATATGACTCATAGAAATAGTAGATAGACTAGCTAGAATCAAACTTTCACTGTTCTATCTACTATTGATATCTATTTATTGAATAGTGAAAAAGTCTTTTCTAAAATGACGTCTTGCATATGACTCATAGAAATAGTAGATAGACTAGCTAGAATCAAACTTTCACTGTTCTATCTACTATTGATATCTATTTATTTAATAGTGAAAAAGTCTTTTCTAAAATGACGTCTTGCATATGACTCATAGAAATAGTAGATAGACTAGCTAGAATCAAACTTTCACTGTTCTATCTACTATTGATATCTATTTATTGAATAGTGAAAAAGTCTTTTCTAAAATGACGTCTTGCATATGACTCATAGAAATAGTAGATAGACTAGCTAGAATCAAACTTTCACTGTTCTATCTACTATTGATATCTATTTATTGAATAGTGAAAAAGTCTTTTCTAAAATGACGTCTTGCATATGACTCATAGAAATAGTAGATAGACTAGCTAGAATCAAACTTTCACTGTTCTATCTACTATTGATATCTATTTATTGAATAGTGAAAAAGTCTTTTCTAAAATGACGTCTTACATATGACTCATAGAAATAGTAGATAGACTAGCTAGAATCAAACTTTCACTGTTCTATCTACTATTGATATCTATTTATTGAATAGTGAAAAAGTCTTTTCTAAAATGACGTCTTGCATATGACTCATAGAAATAGTAGATAGACTAGCTAGAATCAAACTTTCACTGGTCTATCTACTATTGCTATCTATTTATTGAATAGTGAAAAAGTCTTTTCTAAAATGACGTCTTGCATATGACTCATAGAAATAGTAGATAAACTAGCTAGAATCAAACTTTCACTGTTCTATCTACTATTGATATCTATTTATTGAATAGTGAAAAAGTCTTTTCTAAAATGACGTCTTGCATATGACTCATAGAAATAGTAGATAGACTAGCTAGAATCAAACTTTCACTGTTCTATCTACTATTGATATCTATTTATTGAATAGTGAAAAAGTCTTTTCTAAATGACGTCTTGCATATGACTCATAGAAATAGTAGATAGACTAGCTAGAATCAAACTTTCACTGTTCTATCTACTATTGATATCTATTTATTGAATAGTGAAAAAGTCTTTTCTAAAATGACGTCTTGCATATGACTCAGAGAAATAGTAGATAGACTAGCTAGAATCAAACTTTCACTGTTCTATCTACTATTGATATCTATTTATTGAATAGTGAAAAAGTCTTTTCTAAAATGACGTCTAGCATATGACTCATAGAAATAGTAGATAGACTAGCTAGAATCAAACTTTCACTGTTCTATCTACTATTGATATCTATTTATTGAATAGTGAAAAAGTCTTTTCTAAAATGACGTCTTGCATATGACTCATAGAAATAGTAGATAGACTAGCTAGAATCAAACTTTCACTGTTCTATCTACTATTGATATCTATTTATTGAATAGTGAAAAAGTCTTTTCTAAAATGACGTCTTGCATATGACTCATAGAAATAGTAGATAGACTAGCTAGAATCAAACTTTCACTGTTCTATCTACTATTGATATCTATTTATTGAATAGTGAAAAAGTCTTTTCTAAAATGACGTCTTGCATATGACTCATAGAAATAGTAGATAGACTAGCTAGAATCAAACTTTCACTGTTCTATCTACTATTGATATCTATTTATTGAATAGGGAAAAAGTCTTTTCTAAAATGACGTCTTGCATATGACTCATAGAAATAGTAGATAGACTAGCTAGAATCAAACTTTCACTGTTCTATCTACTATTGATATCTATTTATTGAATAGTGAAAAAGTCTTTTCTAAAATGACGTCTTGCATATGACTCATAGAAATAGTAGATAGACTAGCTAGAATCAAACTTTCACTGTTCTATCTACTATTGATATCTATTTATTGAATAGTGAAAAAGTCTTTTCTAAAATGACGTCTTGCATATGACTCATAGAAATAGTAGATAGACTAGCTAGAATCAAACTTTCACTGTTCTATCTACTATTGATATCTATTTATTGAATAGTGAAAAACTCTTTTCTAAAATGACGTCTTGCATATGACTCATAGAAATAGTAGATAGACTAGCTAGAATCAAACTTTCACTGTTCTATCTACTATTGATATCTATTTATTGAATAGTGAAAAAGTCTTTTCTAAAATGACGTCTTGCATATGACTCATAGAAATAGTAGATAGACTAGCTAGAATCAAACTTTCACTGTTCTATCTACTATTGATATCTATTTATTGAATAGTGAAAAAGTCTTTTCTAAAATGACGTCTTGCATATGACTCATAGAAATAGTAGATAGACTAGCTAGAATCAAACTTTCACTGTTCTATCTACTATTGATATCTATTTATTGAATAGTGAAAAAGTCTTTTCTAAAATGACGTCTTGCATATGACTCATAGAAATAGTAGATAGACTAGCTAGAATCAAACTTTCACTGTTCTATCTACTATTGATATCTATTTATTGAATAGTGAAAAAGTCTTTTCTAAAATGACGTCTTGCATATGACTCATAGAAATAGTAGATAGACTAGCTAGAATCAAACTTTCACTGTTCTATCTACTATTGATATCTATTTATTGAATAGTGAAAAAGTCTTTTCTAAAATGACGTCTTGCATATGACTCATAGAAATAGTAGATAGACTAGCTAGAATCAAACTTCACTGTTCTATCTACTATTGATATCTATTTATTGAATAGTGAAAAAGTCTTTTCTAAAATGACGTCTTGCATATGACTCATAGAAATAGTAGATAGACTAGCTAGAATCAAACTTTCACTGTTCTATCTACTATTGATATCTATTTATTGAATAGTGAAAAAGTCTTTTCTAAAATGACGTCTTGCATAGACTCATAGAAATAGTAGATAGACTAGCTAGAATCAAACTTTCACTGTTCTATCTACTATTGATATCTATTTATTGAATAGTGAAAAAGTCTTTTCTAAAATGACGTCTTGCATATGACTCATAGAAATAGTAGATAGACTAGCTAGAATCAAACTTTCACTGTTCTATCTACTATTGATATCTATTTATTGAATAGTGAAAAAGTCTTTTCTAAAATGACGTCTTGCATATGACTCATAGAAATAGTAGATAGACTAGCTAGAATCAAACTTTCACTGTTCTATCTACTATTGATATCTATTTATTGAATAGTGAAAAAGTCTTTTCTAAAATGACGTCTTGCATATGACTCATAAAAAATAGTAGATAGACTAGCTAGAATCAAACTTTCACTGTTCTATCTACTATTGATATCTATTTATTGAATAGTGAAAAAGTCTTTTCTAAAATGACGTCTTGCATATGACTCATAGAAATAGTAGATAGACTAGCTAGAATCAAACTTTCACTGTTCTATCTACTATTGATATCTATTTATTGAATAGTGAAAAAGTCTTTTCTAAAATGACGTCTTGCA
>NW_027064527.1:0-17266 GCF_032884065.1 Artemia franciscana
AATGTGATTAAAGGCTCTTTTCCTATTTCAAAAGTTTTAGTTTTCGAGGGTAATAGCTACGTATGTTGAAAAAATGAAGATATTAGACTATTTTATGATTGCACATGGTAAAGAAAGTGCTTAAAGGCTCTTTTCCTATTTCAAAAGTTTTAGTTTTCGAGGGTAATAGCTACGTATGTTGAAAAAATGAAGATTTTAGACTATTTTATGATTGCAAATGGTAAAGAATGTGATTAAAGGCTCTTTTCCTATTTCAAAAGTTTTCGTTTTCGAGGGTAATAGCTACGTATGTTGGAAAAATGAAGATATTAGACTATTTTATGATTGCACATGGTAAAGAATGTGATTAAAGGCTCTTTTCCTATGTCAAAAGTTTTAGTTTTCGAGGGTAATAGCCACGTATGTTGGAAAAATGAAGATATTAGACTATTTTACGATTGCACATGGTAAAGAAAGTGCTTAAAGGCTCTTTTCCTATGGCAAAAGTTTTAGTTTTCGAGGGTAATAGCTACGTATGATGAAAAAATGAAGATATTAGACTATTTTATAATTGCAAATGGTAACGAATGTGATTAAAGGCTCTTTTCCTATGTCAAAAGTTTTAGTTTTCGAGGGTAATAGCTACGTATGTTGAAAAAATGAAGATATTAGACTATTTTATAATTGCAAATGGTAACGAATGTGATTAAAGGCTCTTTTCCTATGTCAAAAGTTTTAGTTTTCGAGGGTAATAGCTACGTATGTTGAAAAAATGAAGATATTAGACTATTTTATGATTGCACATGGTAAAGAAAGTGCTTAAAGGCTCTTTTCCTATTTCAAAAGTTTTAGTTTTCGAGGGTAATAGCTATGTATGTTGAAAAAATGAAGATATTAGACTATTTTATGATTGCAAATGGTAAAGAATGTGATTAAAGGCTCTTTTCCTATGTCAAAAGTTTTAATTTTCGAGGGTAATAGCTACGTATGTTGAAAAAATGAAGATATTAGACTATTTTATGATTGCAAATGGTAAAGAATGTGATTAAAGGCTCTTTTACTATGTCAAAAGTTTTAGTTTTCGAGGGTAATAGCTACGTATGTTGAAAAAAATGAAGATATTAGACTATTTTATGATTGCACATGGTAAAGAAAGTGCTTAAAGGCTCTTTTCCTATTTCAAAAGTTTTAGTTTTCGAGGGTAATAGCTACGTATGTTGAAAAAATGAAGATATTAGACTATTTTATGATTGCAAATGGTAAAGAATGTGATTAAAGGCTCTTTTCCTATGTCAAAAGTTTTAGTTTTCGAGGGTAATAGCTACGTATGATGAAAAAATGAAGATATTAGACTATTTTATAATTGCAAATGGTAACGAATGTGATTAAAGGCTCTTTTCCTATGTCAGAAGTTTTAGTTTTCGAGGGTAATAGCTACGTATGTTGAAAAAATGAAGATATTAGACTATTTTATAATTGCAAATGGTAACGAATGTGATTAAAGGCTCTTTTCCTATGTCAAAAGTTTTAGTTTTCGAGGGTAATAGCTACGTATGTTGAAAAAATGAAGATATTAGACTATTTTATGATTGCACACGGTAAAGAAAGTGCTTAAAGGCTCTTTTCCTATTTCAAAAGTTTTAGTTTTCGAGGGTAATGGCTACGTATGTTGAAAAGATGAAGATATTAGACTATTTTATGATTGCAAATGGTAAAGAATGTGATTAAAGGCTCTTTTCCTATGTCAAAAGTTTTAGTTTTCGAGGGTAATAGCTACGTATGTTGAAAAAATGAAGATATTAGACTATTTTATGATTGCACATGGTAAAGAAAGTGCTTAAAGGCTCTTTTCCTATTTCAAAAGTTTTAGTTTTCGAGGGGTAATAGCTACGTATGTTGAAAAAATGAAGATATTAGACTATTTTATGATTGCAAATGGTAAAGAATGTGACTAAAGGCTCTTTTCCTATGTCAAAAGTTTTAGTTTTCGAGGGTAATAGCTACGTATGGATGAAAAAATGAAGATATTAGACTATTTTATAATTGCAAATGGTAACGAATGTGATTAAAGACTCTTTTCTTATGTCAAAAGTTTTAGTTTTCGAGGGTAATAGCTACGTATGTTGAAAAAATGAAGATATTAGACTATTTTATAATTGCAAATGGTAACGATGTGATTAAAGGCTCTTTTTCTATGTCAAAAGTTTTAGTTTTCGAGGGTAATAGCTACGTATGTCAAAAAAATGAAGATATTAGACTATTTTATGATTGCACATGGTAAAGAAAGTGCTTAAAGGCTCTTTTCCTATTTCAAAAGTTTTAGTTTTCGAGGGTAATAGCTAAGTATGTTGAAAAATTGAAGATGTTAGACTATTTTATGATTGCAAATGCTAAAGAATGTGATTAAAGGCTCTTTTCCTATGTCAAAAGTTTTAGTTTTCGAGGGTAATAGCTACGTATGTTGAAAAAATGAAGATATTAGACTATTTTATGATTGCAAATGGTAAGAATGTGATTAAAGGCTCTTTTCTATGTCAAAAGTTTAGTTTCGAGGGTAATAGCTACGTATGTTGAAAAAATGAAGATATTAGACTATTTTATAATTGCAAATGGTTACGAATGTGATTAAAGGCTCTTTTCCTATTTCAAAAGTTTTAGTTTTCGAGGGTAATAGCTACGTATGTTGAAAAAATGAAGATATGTAACTATTTTATGATTGCACATGGTAAAGAAAGTGCTTAAAGGCTCTTTTCCTATTTCAAAAGTTTTAGTTTTCGAGGGTAATAGCTACGTATGTTGAAAAAATGAAGATTTTAGGACTATTTTATGATTGCAAATGGTAAAGAATGTGATTAAAGGCTCTTTTCCTATTTCAAAAGTTTTCGTTTTCGAGGGTAATAGCTACGTATGTTGGAAAAATGAAGATATTAGACTATTTTATGATTGCACATGTAAAGAATGTGATTAAAGGCTCTTTTCTATGTCAAAGTTTAGTTTTCGAGGGTACTAGCCACGTATGTTGGAAAAATGAAGATATTAGACTATTTTACGATTGCACATGGTAAAGAAAGTGCTTAAAGGCTCTTTTCCTATGGCAAAAGTTTTAGTTTTCGAGGGTAATAGCTACGTATGATGAAAAAATGAAGATATTAGACTATTTTATAATTGCAAATGGTAACGAATGTGATTAAAAGGCTCTTTTCCTATGTCAAAAGTTTTAGTTTTCGAGGGTAATAGCTACGTATGTTGAAAAAATGAAGATATTAGACTATTTTATAATTGCAAATGGTAACGAATGTGATTAAAGGCTCTTTTCCTATGTCAAAAGTTTTAGTTTTCGAGGGTAATAGCTACGTATGTCAAAAAAATGAAGATATTAGACTATTTTATGATTGCACATGGTAAAGAAAGTGCTTAAAGGCTCTTTTCCTATTTCAAAAGTTTTAGTTTTCGAGGGTAATAGCTAAGTATGTTGAAAAAATGAAGATATTAGACTATTTTATAATTGCAAATGGTAACGAATGTGATTAAAGGCTCTTTTCCTATTTCAAAAGTTTTAGTTTTCGAGGGTAATAGCTACGTATGTTGAAAAAATGAAGATATTAGACTATTTTATGATTGCACATGGTAAAGAAAGTGCTTAAAGGCTCTTTTCCTATTTCAAAAGTTTTAGTTTTCGAGGGTAATAGCTACGTATGTTGAAAAAATGAAGATTTTAGACTATTTTATGATTGCAAATGGGTAAGAATGTGATTAAGGCTCTTTTCCTATTTCAAAAGTTTTCGTTTTCGAGGGTAATAGCTACGTATGTTGGAAAAATGAAGATATTAGACTATTTTATGATTGCACATGGTAAAGAATGTGATTAAAGGCTCTTTTCCTATGTCAAAAGTTTAGTTTTCGAGGGTAATAGCCACGTATGTTGGAAAAATGAAGATATTAGACTATTTTTTCGAGGGTAATAGCTACGTATGATGAAAAAAATGAAGATATTAGGACTATTTATAATTGCAAATGGTAACGAATGTGATTAAAGACTCTTTTCCTATGTCAAAAGTTTTAGTTTTCGAGGGTAATAGCTACGTATGTTGAAAAAATGAAGATATTAGACTATTTTATAATTGCAAATGGTAACGAATGTGATTAAAGGCTCTTTTCCTATGTCAAAAGTTTTAGTTTTCGAGGGGGGTAATAGCTACGTATGTCAAAAAAATGAAGATATTAGACTATTTTATGATGCACATGGTAAAGAAAGTGCTTAAAGGCTCTTTTCCTATTTCAAAAGTTTTAGTTTTTTCTATGGCAAAAGTTTTAGTTTTCGAGGGTAATAGCTACGTATGTTGAAAAAATGAAGATATTAGACTATTTTATAATTGCAAATGGTAACGAATGTGATTAAAGGCTCTTTTCCTATGTCAAAAGTTTTAGTTTTCGAGGGTAATAGCTACGTATGTTGAAAAAATGAAGATATTAGACTATTTTATAATTGCAAATGGTAACGAATGTGATTAAAGGCTCTTTTCCTATGTCAAAAGTTTTAGTTTTCGAGGGTAATAGCTACGTATGTTGAAAAAATGGAGATATTAGACTATTTTATAATTGCAAATGGTAACGAATGTGATTAAAGGCTCTTTTCCTATGTCAAAAGTTTTAGTTTTCGAGGGGTAATAGCTACGTATGTTGAAAAAATGAAGATATTAGACTATTTTATGATTGCACATGGTAAAGAATGTGCTTAAAGGCTCTTTTCCTATGGCAAAAGTTTTAGTTTTCGAGGGTAATAGCTACGTATGTTGGAAAAATGAAGATATTAGACCTATTTTATGATTGCACATGGTAAAGAATGTAATTAAAGGCTCTTTTCCTATGTCAAAAGTTTTAGTTTTCGAGGGTAATAGCTACGTATGTTGAAAAATGAAGATATTAGACTATTTTATAATTGCAAATGGTAACGAATGTGATTAAAGGCTCTTTTCCTATGTCAAAAGTTTTAGTTTTCGAGGGTAATAGCTACGTATGTTGAAAAAATGAAGATATTAGACTATTTTATGATTGCACATGGTAAAGAATGTGCTTAAAGGCTCTTTTCCTATGGCAAAAGTTTTAGTTTTTTGAGGGTAAAGAATGTGATTAAAGGCTCTTTTTCTATGGCAAAAGTTTTAGTTTTCGAGGGTAATAGCTACGTATGTTGAAAAAATGAAGATATTAGACTATTTTATGATTGCACATGGTAAAGAATGTGATTAAAGGCTCTTTTCCTATGTCAAAAGTTTTAGTTTTCGAGGGTATTAGCTACGTATGTTGAAAAAATGAAGATATTAGACTATTTTATGATTGCAAATGGTAAAGAATGTGATTAAAGGCTCTTTTTCTATGTCAAAAGTTTTAGTTTTCGAGGGTAATAGCTACGTATGTTGAAAAAATGAAGATATTAGACTATTTTATGATTGCAAATGGTAAAGATGTGATTAAAGGCTCTTTCTCTATGTCAAAAGTTTTAGTTTTCGAGGGTAATAGCTACGTATGTTGAAAAAATGAAGATATTAGACTATTTTATGATTGCAAATGGTAAAGAATGTGATTAAAGGCTCTATTTTCCTATGTCAAAAGTTTTAGTTTTCGAGGGTAATAGCTACGTTTGTTGAAAAAATGAAGATATTAGACTATTTTATGATTGCACATGGTAAGAAAGTGCTTAAAGGCTCTTTTCCTATTTCAAAAGTTTTAGTTTTCGAGGGTAATAGCTACGTATGTTGAAAAAATGAAGATATTAGACTATTTTATGATTGCAAATGGTAAAGAATGTGATTAAAGGCTCTTTTCCTATTTCAAAAGTTTTCGTTTTCGAGGGTAATAGCTACGTATGTTGGAAAAATGAAGATATTAGACTATTTTATGATTGCACATGGTAAAGAAAGTGCTTAAAGGCTCTTTTCCTATTTCAAAAGTTTTAGTTTTCGAGGGTAATAGCTACGTATGTGAAAAAATGAAGATATTAGACTATTTTATGATTGCAAATGGTAAAGAATGTGATTAAAGGCTCTTTTCCTATTTCAAAAGTTTTCGTTTTCGAGGGTAATAGCTACGTATGTTGGAAAAATGAAGATATTAGATTATTTTATGATTGCAAATGGTAAAGAATGTGATTAAAGGCTCTTTTCCTATGTCAAAAGTTTTAGTTTTCGAGGGTAATAGCTACGTATGTTGGAAAAATGAAGATATTAGACTATTTTATAATTGCAAATGGTAACGAATGTGATAAAGGCTCTTTTCCTATGTCAAAAGTTTTAGTTTTCGAGGGTAATAGCTACGTATGTTGAAAAAATGAAGATATTTGACTATTTTATGATTGCACATGGTAAAGAAAGTGCTTAAAGGCTCTATTCCTATTTCAAAAGTTTTATTTTTCGAGGGTAATAGCTACGTATGTTGAAAAAATGAAGATATTAGACTATTTTATGATTGCAAATGGTAAAGAATGTGATTAAATGCTCTTTTCCTATGTCAAAAGTTTTAGTATTCGAGGGTAATAGCTACGTATGTTGAAAAAATGAAGATATTAGACTATTTTATAATTGCAAATGGTAACGAATGTGATTAAAGGCTCTTTTCCTATGTCAGAAGTTTTAGTTTTCGAGGGTAATAGCTACGTATGTTGAAAAAATGAAGATATTAGACTATTTTATAATTGCAAATGGTAACGAATGTGATTAAAGGCTCTTTTCCTATGTCAAAAGTTTTAGTTTTCGAGGGTAATAGCTACGTATGTTGAAAAAATGAAGATATTAGACTATTTTATGATTGCACACGGTAAAGAAAGTGCTTAAAGGCTCTTTTCCTATTTCAAAAGTTTTAGTTTTCGAGGGTAATGGCTACGTATGTTGAAAAGATGAAGATATTAGACTATTTTATGATTGCAAATGGTAAAGAATGTGATTAAAGGCTCTTTTCCTATGTCAAAAGTTTTAGTTTTCGAGGGTAATAGCTACGTATGTTGAAAAAATGAAGATATTAGACTATTTTATGATTGCACATGGTAAAGAAAGTGCTTAAAGGCTCTTTTCCTATTTCAAAAGTTTTAGTTTTCGAGGGTAATAGCTACGTATGTTGAAAAAATGAAGATATTAGACTATTTTATGATTGCAAATGGTAAAGAATGTGACTAAAGGCTCTTTTCCTATGTCAAAAGTTTTAGTTTTCGAGGGTAATAGCTACGTATGATGAAAAAATGAAGATATTAGACTATTTTATAATTGCAAATGGTAACGAATGTGATTAAAGACTCTTTTCCTATGTCAAAAGTTTTAGTTTTCGAGGGTAATAGCTACGTATGTTGAAAAAATGAAGATATTAGACTATTTTATAATTGCAAATGGTAACGAATGTGATTAAAGGCTCTTTTCCTATGTCAAAAGTTTTAGTTTTCGAGGGTAATAGCTACGTATGTCAAAAAAATGAAGATATTAGACTATTTTATGATTGCACATGGTAAAGAAAGTGCTTAAAGGCTCTTTTCCTATTTCAAAAGTTTTAGTTTTCGAGGGGTAATAGCTAAGTATGTTGAAAAAATGAAGATGTTAGACTATTTTATGATTGCAAATGCTAAAGAATGTGATTAAAGGCTCTTTTTCCTATGTCAAAAGTTTTAGTTTTCGAGGGTAATAGCTACGTATGTTGAAAAAATGAAGATATTAGACTATTTTATGATTGCAAATGGTAAAGAATGTGATTAAAGGCTCTTTTCCTATGTCAAAAGTTTTAGTTTTCGAGGGTAATAGCTACGTATGTTGAAAAAATGAAGATATTAGACTATTTTATAATTGCAAATGGTAACGAATGTGATTAAAGGCTCTTTTCCTATTTCAAAAGTTTTAGTTTTCGAGGGTAATAGCTACGTATGTTGAAAAAATGAAGATATTAGACTATTTTATGATTGCACATGGTAAAGAAAGTGCTTAAAGGCTCTTTTCCTATTTCAAAAGTTTTAGTTTTCGAGGGTAATAGCTACGTATGTTGAAAAAATGAAGATTTTAGACTATTTTATGATTGCAAATGGTAAAGAATGTGATTAAAGGCTCTTTTCCTATTTCAAAAGTTTTCGTTTTCGAGGGGTAATAGCTACGTATGTTGGAAAAATGAAGATATTAGACTATTTTATGATTGCACATGGTAAAGGAATGTGATTAAAGGCTCTTTTCCTATGTCAAAAGTTTTAGTTTTCGAGGGTAATAGCCACGTATGTTGGAAAAATGAAGATATTAGACTATTTTACGATTGCACATGGTAAAGAAAGTGCTTAAAGGCTCTTTTCCTATGGCAAAAGTTTTAGTTTTCGAGGGTAATAGCTACGTATGATGAAAAAATGAAGATATTAGACTATTTTATAATTGCAAATGGTAACGAATGTGATTAAAGGCTCTTTTCCTATGTCAAAAGTTTTAGTTTTCGAGGGTAATAGCTACGTATGTTGAAAAAATGAAGATATTAGACTATTTTATAATTGCAAATGGTAACGAATGTGATTAAAGGCTCTTTTCCTATGTCAAAAGTTTTAGTTTTCGAGGGTAATAGCTACGTATGACAAAAAAATGAAGATATTAGACTATTTTATGATTGCACATGGTAAAGAAGTGCTTAAAGGCTCTTTTCCTATTTCAAAAGTTTTAGTTTTCGAGGGGTAATAGCTAAGTATGTTGAAAAAATGAAGATATTAGACTATTTTATAATTGCAAATGGTAACGAATGTGATTAAAGGCTCTTTTCCTATTTCAAAAGTTTTAGTTTTCGAGGGTAATAGCTACGTATGTTGAAAAAATGAAGATATTAGACTATTTTATGATTGCACATGGTAAAGAAAGTGCTTAAAGGCTCTTTTCCTATTTCAAAAGTTTTAGTTTTCGAGGGTAATAGCTACGTATGTTGAAAAAATGAAGATTTTAGACTATTTTATGATTGCAAATGGTAAAGAATGTGATTAAAGGCTCTTTTCCTATTTCAAAAGTTTTCGTTTTCGAGGGTAATAGCTACGTATGTTGGAAAAATGAAGATATTAGACTATTTTATGATTGCACATGGTAAAGAATGTGATTAAAGGCTCTTTTCCTATGTCAAAAGTTTTAGTTTTCGAGGGTAATAGCCACGTATGTTGGAAAAATGAAGATATTAGACTATTTTTTCGAGGGTAATAGCTACGTATGATGAAAAAATGAAGATATTAGACTATTTTATAATTGCAAATGGTAACGAATGTGATTAAAGACTCTTTTCCTATGTCAAAAGTTTTAGTTTTCGAGGGTAATAGCTACGTATGTTGAAAAAATGAAGATATTAGACTATTTTATAATTGCAAATGGTAACGAATGTGATTAAAGGCTCTTTTCCTATGTCAAAAGTTTTAGTTTTCGAGGGTAATAGCTACGTATGTCAAAAAAATGAAGATATTAGACTATTTTATGATTGCACATGGTAAAGAAAGTGCTTAAAGGCTCTTTTCCTATTTCAAAAGTTTTAGTTTTTTCTATGGCAAAAGTTTTAGTTTTCGAGGGTAATAGCTACGTATGTTGAAAAAATGAAGATATTAGACTATTTTATAATTGCAAATGGTAACGAATGTGATTAAAGGCTCTTTTCCTATGTCAAAAGTTTTAGTTTTCGAGGGTATAGCTACGTATGTTGAAAAAATGAAGATATTAGACTATTTTATAATTGCAAATGGTAACGAATGTGATTAAAGGCTCTTTTCCTATGTCAAAAGTTTTAGTTTTCGAGGGTAATAGCTACGTATGTTGAAAAAATGGAGATATTAGACTATTTTATAATTGCAAATGGTAACGAATGTGATTAAAGGCTCTTTTCCTATGTCAAAAGTTTTAGTTTTCGAGGGTAATAGCTACGTATGTTGAAAAAATGAAGATATTAGACTATTTTATGATTGCACATGGTAAAGAATGTGCTTAAAGGCTCTTTTCCTATGGCAAAAGTTTTAGTTTTCGAGGGTAATAGCTACGTATGTTGGAAAAATGAAGATATTAGACTATTTTATGATTGCACATGGTAAAGAATGTAATTAAAGGCTCTTTTCCTATGTCAAAAGTTTTAGTTTTCGAGGGTAATAGCTACGTATGTTGAAAAATGAAGATATTAGACTATTTTATAATTGCAAATGGTAACGAATGTGATTAAAGGCTCTTTTCCTATGTCAAAAGTTTTAGTTTTCGAGGGTAATAGCTACGTATGTTGAAAAAATGAAGATATTAGACTATTTTATGATTGCACATGGTAAAGAATGTGCTTAAAGGCTCTTTTCCTATGGCAAAAGTTTTAGTTTTTTGAGGGTAAAGAATGTGATTAAAGGCTCTTTTTCTATGGCAAAAGTTTTAGTTTTCGAGGGTAATAGCTACGTATGTTGAAAAAATGAAGATATTAGACTATTTTATGATTGCACATGGTAAAGAATGTGATTAAAGGCTCTTTTCCTATGTCAAAAGTTTTAGTTTTCGAGGGTATTAGCTACGTATGTTGAAAAAATGAAGATATTAGACTATTTTATGATTGCAAATGGTAAAGAATGTGATTAAAGGCTCTTTTTCTATGTCAAAAGTTTTAGTTTTCGAGGGTAATAGCTACGTATGTTGAAAAAATGAAGATATTAGACTATTTTATGATTGCAAATGGTAAAGAATGTGATTAAAGGCTCTTTTCCTATGTCAAAAGTTTTTAGTTTTCGAGGGTAATAGCTACGTATGTTGAAAAAATGAAGATATTAGACTATTTTATGATTGCAAATGGTAAAGAATGTGATTAAAGGCTCTTTTCCTATGTCAAAAGTTTTAGTTTTCGAGGGTAATAGCTACGTTTGTTGAAAAAATGAAGATATTAGACTATTTTATGATTGCACATGGTAAAGAAAGTGCTTAAAGGCTCTTTTCCTATTTCAAAAGTTTTAGTTTTCGAGGGTAATAGCTACGTATGTTGAAAAAATGAAGATATTAGACTATTTTATGATTGCAAATGGTAAAGAATGTGATTAAAGGCTCTTTTCCTATTTCAAAAGTTTTCGTTTTCGAGGGTAATAGCTACGTATGTTGGAAAAATGAAGATATTAGACTATTTTATGATTGCACATGGTAAAGAAAGTGCTTAAAGGCTCTTTTCCTATTTCAAAAGTTTTAGTTTTCGAGGGTAATAGCTACGTATGTTGAAAAATGAAGATATAGACTATTTTATGATTGCAAATGGTAAAGAATGTGATTAAAGGCTCTTTTCCTATTTCAAAAGTTTTCGTTTTCGAGGGTAATAGCTACGTATGTTGGAAAAATGAAGATATTAGATTATTTTATGATTGCAAATGGTAAAGAATGTGATTAAAGGCTCTTTTCCTATGTCAAAAGTTTTAGTTTTCGAGGGTAATAGCTACGTATGTTGGAAAAATGAAGATATTAGACTATTTTATAATTGCAAATGGTAACGAATGTGATTAAAGGCTCTTTTCCTATGTCAAAAGTTTTAGTTTTCGAGGGTAATAGCTACGTATGTTGAAAAAATGAAGATATTTGACTATTTTATGATTGCACATGGTAAAGAAAGTGCTTAAAGGCTCTATTCCTATTTCAAAAGTTTTATTTTTCGAGGGTAATAGCTACGTATGTTGAAAAAATGAAGATATTAGACTATTTTATGATTGCAAATGGTAAAGAATGTGATTAAATGCTCTTTTCCTATGTCAAAAGTTTTAGTATTCGAGGGTAATAGCTACGTATGTTGAAAAAATGAAGATATTAGACTATTTTATAATTGCAAATGGTAACGAATGTGATTAAAGGCTCTTTTCCTATGTCAAAAGTTTTAGTTTTCGAGGGTAATAGCTACGTATGTTGAAAAAATGAAGATATTAGACTATTTTATGATTGCACATGGTAAAGAAAGTGCTTAAAGGCTCTTTTCCTATTTCAAAAGTTTTAGTTTTCGAGGGTAATAGCTAAGTATGTTGAAAAAATGAAGATGTTAGACTATTTTATGATTGCAAATGCTAAAGAATGTGATTAAAGGCTCTTTTCCTATGTCAAAAGTTTTAGTTTTCGAGGGTAATAGCTACGTATGTTGAAAAAATGAAGATATTAGACTATTTTATGATTGCAAATGGTAAAGAATGTGATTAAAGGTTCTTTTCCTATGTCAAAAGTTTTAGTTTTCGAGGGTAATAGCTACGTATGTTGCAAAAATGAAGATATTAGACTATTTTATGATTGCACATGGTAAAGAATGTGATGAAAGGCTCTTTTCCTATTTCAAAAGTTTTTTTTTTCGAGTGTAATAGCTACGTATGTTGAAAAAATGAAGATAATAGACTATTTTATGAATGCAAATGGTAAAGAATGTGAATAAAGGCTCTTTTCCTATTTCAAAAGTTTTCGTTTTCGAGGGTAATAGCTACGTATGTTGGAAAAATGAAGATATTAGACTATTTTATGATTGCACATGGTAAAGAAAGTGCTTAAAGGCTCTTTTCCTATTTCAATAGTTTTAGTTTTCGAGGGTAATAGCTACGTATGTTGGAAAAATGAAGATATTAGACTATTTTATGATTGCAAATGGTAAAGAATGTGATTAAAGGCTCTTTTCCTATGTCAAAAGTTTTAGTTTTCGAGGGTAATAGCTACGTATGTTGGAAAAATGAAGATATTAGACTATTTTATAATTGCAAATGGTAACGAATGTGATTAAAGGCTCTTTTCCTATGTCAAAAGTTTTAGTTTTCGAAGGTAATAGCTACGTATCTTGAAAAAATGAAGATATTAGACTATTTTATGATTGCACATGGTAAAGAAAGTGCTTAAAGGCTCTATTCCTATTTCAAAAGTTTTAGTTTTCGAGGGTAATAGCTACGTATGTTGAAAAAATGAAGATATTAGACTATTTTATGATTGCAAATGGTAAAGAATGTGATTAAAGGCTCTTTTCCTATGTCAAAAGTTTTAGTTTTCGAGGGTAATAGCTACGTATGTTGAAAAAATGAAGATATTAGACTATTTTATAATTGCAAATGGTAACGAATGTGATTAAAGGCTCTTTTCCTATTTCAAAAGTTTTAGTTTTCGAGGGTAATAGCTACGTATGTTGAAAAAATGAAGATATTAGACTATTTTATAATTGCAAATGGTAACGAATGTGATTAAAGGCTCTTTTCCTATGTCAAAAGTTTTAGTTTTCGAGGGTAATAGCTACGTATGTTGAAAAAATGAAGATATTAGACTATTTTATGATTGCACATGGTAAAGAAAGTGCTTAAAGGCTCTTTTCCTATTTCAAAAGTTTTAGTTTTCGAGGGTAATAGCTAATTATGTTGAAAAAATGAAGATGTTAGACTATTTTATGATTGCAAATGGTAAAGAATGTGATTAAAGGCTCTTTTCCTATGTCAAAAGTTTTAGTTTTCGAGGGTAATAGCTACGTATGTTGAAAAAATGAAGATATTAGACTATTTTATGATTGCAAATGGTAAAGAATGTGATTAAAGGCTCTTTTCCTATGTCAAAAGTCTTAGTTTTCGAGGGTAATAGCTACGTATGTTGCAAAAATGAAGATATTAGACTATTTTATGATTGCACATGGTAAAGAATGTGATTAAAGGCTCTTTTCCTATTTCAAAAGTTTTAGTTTTCGAGGGTAATAGCTACGTATGTTGAAAAAATGAAGATATTAGACTATTTTATGATTGCAAATGGTAAAGAATGTGATTAAAGGCTCTTTTCCTATTTCAAAAGTTTTCGTTTTCGAGGGTAATAGCTACGTATGTTGGAAAAATGAAGATATTAGACTATTTTATGATTGCACATGGTAAAGAAAGTACTTAAAGGCTCTTTTCCTATTTCAATAGTTTTAGTTTTCGAGGGTAATAGCTACGTATGTTGAAAAAATGAAGATATTAGACTATTATATAATTGCAAATGGTAACGAATGTGATTAAAGGCTCTTTTCCTATGTCAAAAGTTTTAGTTTTCGAGGGTAATAGCTACGTATGTTGAAAAAATGAAGATATTAGACTATTTTATAATTGCAAATGGTAACGAATGTGATTAAAGGCTCTTTTCCTATTTCAAAAGTTTTAGTTTTCGAGGGTAATAGCTACGTATGTTGAAAAAAATGAAGATATTAGACTATTTTATGATTGCAAATGGTAAAGAATGTGATTAAAGGCTCTTTTCCTATGTCAAAAGTTTTAGTTTTTGAGGGTAATAGCTACGTATGTTGAAAAAATGAAGATATTAGACTATTTTATGATTGCAAATGGTAAAGAATGTGATTAAAGGCTCTTTTCCTATGTCAAAAGTTTTAGTTTTGGAGGGTAATAGCTACGTATGTTGAAAAAATGAAGATATTAGACTATTTTATGATTGCATATGGTAAAGAATGTGATTAAAGGCTCTTTTCCTATTTCAAAAGTTTAAGTTTTCGAGGGTAATAGCTACGTATGTTAAAAAAATGAAGATATTAGACTATTTTATGATTGCAAATGGTAAAGAATGTGATTAAAGGCTCTTTTCCTATTTCAAAAGTTTTAGTTTTCGAGGGTAAGAGCTACGTATGTTGGAAAAATGAAGATATTAGACTATTTTATGATTGCACATGGTAAAGAAAGTGCTTAAAGGCTCTTTTCCTATTTCAAAAGTTTTAGTTTTCGAGGGTAATAGCTACGTATGTTGAAAAAATGAAGATTTTAGACTATTTTATGATTGCAAATGGTAAAGAATGTGATTAAAGGCTCTTTTCCTATTTCAAAAGTTTTCGTTTTCGAGGGTAATAGCTACATATGTTGGAAAAATGAAGATATTAGACAATTTATGATTGCACATGGTAAAGAATGTGATTAAAGGCTCTTTTCCTATGTCAAAAGTTTTAGTTTTCGAGGGTAATAGCCACGTATGTTGGAAAAATGAAGATATTAGACTATTTTACGATTGCACATGGTAAAGAAAGTGCTTAAAGGCTCTTTTCCTATGGCAAAAGTTTTAGTTTTCGAGGGTAATAGCTACGTATGATGAAAAAATGAAGATATTAGACTATTTTATAATTGCAAATGGTAACGAATGTGATTAAAGGCTCTTTTCCTATGTCAAAAGTTTTAGTTTTCGAGGGGTAATAGCTACGTATGTTGAAAAAATGAAGATATTAGACTATTTTATAATTGCAAATGGTAACGAATGTGATTAAAGGCTCTTTTCCTATGTCAAAAGTTTTAGTTTTCGAGGGTAATAGCTACGTATGTTGAAAAAATGAAGATATTAGACTATTTTATGATTGCACATGGTAAAGAAAGTGCTTAAAGGCTCTTTTCCTATTTCAAAAGTTTTAGTTTTCGAGGGTAATAGCTATGTATGTTGAAAAAATGAAGATATTAGACTATTTTATGATTGCAAATGGTAAAGAATGTGATTAAGGCTCTTTTCCTATGTCAAAAGTTTTAATTTTCGAGGGTAATAGCTACGTATGTTGAAAAAAATGAAGATATTAGACTATTTTATGATTGCAATGGTAAAGAATGTGATTAAAGGCTCTTTTACTATGTCAAAAGTTTTAGTTTTCGAGGGTAATAGCTACGTATGTTGAAAAAATGAAGATATTAGACTATTTTATGATTGCACATGGTAAAGAAAGTGCTTAAAGGCTCTTTTCCTATTTCAAAAGTTTTAGTTTTCGAGGGTAATAGCTACGTATGTTGAAAAAATGAAGATATTAGACTATTTTATGATTGCAAATGGTAAAGAATGTGATTAAAGGCTCTTTTCCTATGTCAAAAGTTTTAGTTTTCGAGGGTAATAGCTACGTATGATGAAAAAATGAAGATATTAGACTATTTTATAATTGCAAATGGTAACGAATGTGATTAAAGGCTCTTTTCCTATGTCAGAAGTTTTAGTTTTCGAGGGTAATAGCTACGTATGTTGAAAAAATGAAGATATTAGACTATTTTATAATTGCAAATGGTAACGAATGTGATTAAAGGCTCTTTTCCTATGTCAAAAGTTTTAGTTTTCGAGGGTAATAGCTACGTATGTTGAAAAAATGAAGATATTAGACTATTTTATGATTGCACACGGTAAAGAAAGTGCTTAAAGGCTCTTTTCCTATTTCAAAAGTTTTAGTTTTCGAGGGTAATGGCTACGTATGTTGAAAAGATGAAGATATTAGACTATTTTATGATTGCAAATGGTAAAGAATGTGATTAAAGGCTCTTTTCCTATGTCAAAAGTTTTAGTTTTCGAGGGTAATAGCTACGTATGTTGAAAAAATGAAGATATTAGACTATTTTATGATTGCACATGGTAAAGAAAGTGCTTAAAGGCTCTTTTCCTATTTCAAAAGTTTTAGTTTTCGAGGGTAATAGCTACGTATGTTGAAAAAATGAAGATATTAGACTATTTTATGATTGCAAATGGTAAAGAATGTGACTAAAGGCTCTTTTCCTATGTCAAAAGTTTTAGTTTTCGAGGGTAATAGCTACGTATGATGGAAAAAATGAAGATATTAGACTATTTTATAATTGCAAATGGTAACGAATGTGATTAAAGACTCTTTTCCTATGTCAAAAGTTTTAGTTTTCGAGGGTAATAGCTACGTATGTTGAAAAATGAAGATATTAGACTATTTTTATAATTGCAAATGGTAACGAATGTGATTAAAGGCTCTTTTCCTATGTCAAAAGTTTTAGTTTTCGAGGGTAATAGCTACGTATGTCAAAAAAATGAAGATATTAGACTATTTTATGATTGCACATGGTAAAGAAAGTGCTTAAAGGCTCTTTTCCTATTTCAAAAGTTTTAGTTTTCGAGGGTAATAGCTAAGTATGTTGAAAAAATGAAGATGTTAGACTATTTTATGATTGCAAATGCTAAAGAATGTGATTAAAGGCTATTTTCCTATGTCAAAAGTTTTAGTTTTCGAGGGTAATAGCTACGTATGTTGAAAAAATGAAGATATTAGACTATTTTATGATTGCAAATGGTAAAGAATGTGATTAAAGGCTCTTTTCCTATGTCAAAAGTTTTAGTTTTCGAGGGTAATAGCTACGTATGTTGAAAAAATGAAGATATTAGACTATTTTATAATTGCAAATGGTAACGAATGTGATTAAAGGCTCTTTTCCTATTTCAAAAGTTTTAGTTTTCGAGGGTAATAGCTACGTATGTTGAAAAAATGAAGATATAGACTATTTTATGATTGCAAATGGTAAAGAATGTGATTAAAGGCTCTTTTCCTATGTCAAAAGTTTTAGTTTTCGAGGGTAATA
>NW_027064527.1:17366-43060 GCF_032884065.1 Artemia franciscana
TTAATCACATTCTTTACCATGTGCAATCATAAAATTGTCTAATATCTTCATTTTTTCAACATACGTAGCTATTACCCTCGAAAACTAAAACTTTTGACATAGGAAAAGAGCCTTTAATCACATTCTTTACCATTTGCAATCATAAAATAGTCTAATATCTTCATTTTTTCAACATACGGAGCTATTACCCTCGAAAACTAAAACTTTTGACATAGGAAAAGAGCCTTTAATCACATTCTTTACCATTTGCAATCATAAAATAGTCTAATATCTTCATTTTTCAACATACGTAGCTATTACCCTCGAAAACTAAAACTTTTGAAATAGGAAAAGAGCCTTTAAGCACTTTCTTTACCATGTGCAATCATAAAATAGTCTAATATCTTCATTTTTTCAACATTCGTAGCTATTACCCTCGAAAACTAAAACTTTTGACATAGGAAAAGAGCCTTTAATCACATTCTTTACCATTTGCAATCATAAAATAGTCTAATATCTTCATTTTTTCAACATACGTAGCTATTACCCTCGAAAACTAAAACTTTTGACATAGGAAAAGAGCCTTTAATCACATTCGTTATCATTTGCAATTATAAAATAGTCTAATATCTTCATTTTTCCAACATACATAGCTATTACCCTCGAAAACTAAATCTTTTGACATAGGAAAAGAGCCTTTAATCACATTCTTTACCATGTGCAATCATAAAATAGTCTAATATCTTCATTTTTTCAACATACGCAGCTATTACCCTCGAAAACTAAAACTTTTGACATAGGAATAGAGCCTTTAATCACATTCGTTACCATTTGCAATTATAAAATAGTCTAATATCTTCATTTTTCAACATACGTAGCTATTACCCTCGAAAACTAAAACTTTTGACATAGGAAAAGAGCCTTTAATCACATTCGTTATCATTTGCAATTATAAAATAGTCTAATATCTTCATTTTTCCAACATACGTAGCTATTACCCTCGAAAACTAAATCTTTTGACATAGGAAAAGAGCCTTTAATCACATTCTTTACCATGTGCAATCATAAAATAGTCTAATATCTTCATTTTTTCAACATACGTAGCTATTACCCTCGAAAACTAAAACTTTTGACATAGGAAAAGAGCCTTTAATCACATTCTTTACCATTTGCAATCATAAAATAGTCTAATATCTTCATTTTTTCAACATACGTAGCTATTACCCTCGAAAACTAAAACTTTTGACATAGGAAAAGAGCCTTTAATCACATTCGTTACCATTTGTAATTATAAAATAGTCTAATATCTTCATTTTTTCATCATACATAGCTATTACCCTCGAAAACTAAAACTTTTGACATAGGAAAAGAGCCTTCAATCACATTCGTTACCATTTGCAATTATAAAATAGTCTAATATCTTCATTTTTTCAACATACGTACCTATTACCCTCGAAAACTAAAACTTTTGAGATAGGAAAAGAGCCTTTAATCACATTCGTTACCATTTGCAATTATAAAATAGTCTAATATCTTCATTTTTTCATCATACGTAGCTATTACCCTCGAAAACTAAAACTTTTGACATAGGAAAAGAGCCTTTAATCACATTCGTTACCATTTGCAATTATAAAATAGTCTAATATCTTCATTTTTTCAACATACGTAGCTATTACCCTCGAAAACTAAAATTTTTGACATAGGAAAAGAGCCTTTAGTCATATTCGTTACCATTTGCAATTATAAAATAGTCTAATATCTTCATTTTTTCAACATACGTAGCTATTACCCTCGAAGACTAAAACTTTTGACATAGGAAAAGAGCCTTTAATCACATTCTTTACCATGTGCAATCATAAAATAGTCTAATATCTTCATATTTCCAACATACGTATCTATTACCCTCGAAAACTAAAACTTTTGAAATAGGAAAAGAGCCTTTAATCACATTCTTTACCATTTGCAATCATAAAATAGTCTAATATCTTCATTTTTTCAACATACGTAGCTATTACCCTCGAAAACTAAAACTTTTGAAATAGGAAAAGAGCCTTTAAGCACTTTCTTTACCATGTGCAATCATAAAATAGTCTAATATCTTCATTTTTCCAACATACGTAGCTATTACCCTCGAAAACTAAAACTTTTGAAATAGGAAAAGAGCCTTTAAGCACTTTCTTTACCATGTGCAATCATAAAATAGTATAATATCTTCATTTTTCCAACATACGTAGCTATTACCCTCGAAAACTAAAACTTTTGACATAGGAAAAGAGCCTTTAATCACATTCTTTACCATGTGCAATCTTAAAATAGTCTAATATCTTCATTTTTCCAACATACGTAGCTATTACCCCCGAAAACGAAAACTTTTGAAATAGGAAAAGAGCCTTTAATCACATTCTTTACCATTTGCAATCATAAAATAGTCTAATATCTTCATTTTTTCAACATACGTAGCTATTACCCTCGAAAACTAAAATTTTTGACATAGGAAAAGAGCCTTTAGTCATATTCGTTACCATTTGCAATTATAAAATAGTCTAATATCTTCATTTTTTCAACATTCGTAGCTATTACCCTCGAAAACTAAAACTTTTGACATAGGAAAAGAGCCTTTAATCACATTCTTTACCATTTGCAATCATAAAATAGTCTAATATCTTCATTTTTTCAACATACGTAGCTATTACCCTCGAAAACTAAAACTTTTGACATAGGAAAAGAGCCTTTAATCACATTCGTTATCATTTGCAATTATAAAATAGTCTAATATCTTCATTTTTTCAACATTCGTAGCTATTACCCTCGAAAACTAAAACTTTTGACATAGGAAAAGAGCCTTTAATCACATTCTTTACCATTTGCAATCATAAAATAGTCTAATATCTTCATTTTTTCAACATACGTAGCTATTACCCTCGAAAACTAAAACTTTTGACATAGGAAAAGAGCCTTTAATCACATTCGTTATCATTTGCAATTATAAAATAGTCTAATATCTTCATTTTTCCAACATACGTAGCTATTACCCTCGAAAACTAAATCTTTTGACATAGGAAAAGAGCCTTTAATCACATTCTTTACCATGTGCAATCATAAAATAGTCTAATATCTTCATTTTTTCAACATACGTAGCTATTACCCTCGAAAACTAAAACTTTTGACATAGGAAAAGAGCCTTTAATCACATTCTTTACCATTTGCAATCATAAAATAGTCTAATATCTTCATTTTTTCAACATACGTAGCTATTACCCTCGAAAACTAAAACTTTTGACATAGGAAAAGAGCCTTTAATCACATTCGTTACCATTTGTAATTATAAAATAGTCTAATATCTTCATTTTTTCATCATACGTAGCTATTACCCTCGAAAACTAAAACTTTTGACATAGGAAAAGAGCCTTCAATCACATTCGTTACCATTTGCAATTATAAAATAGTCTAATATCTTCATTTTTTCAACATACGTACCTATTACCCTCGAAAACTAAAACTTTTGAGATAGGAAAAGAGCCTTTAATCACATTCGTTACCATTTGCAATTATAAAATAGTCTAATATCTTCATTTTTTCATCATACGTAGCTATTACCCTCGAAAACTAAAACTTTTGACATAGGAAAAGAGCCTTTAATCACATTCGTTACCATTTGCAATTATAAAATAGTCTAATATCTTCATTTTTTCAACATACGTAGCTATTACCCTCGAAAACTAAAATTTTTGACATAGGAAAAGAGCCTTTAGTCATATTCGTTACCATTTGCAATTATAAAATAGTCTAATATCTTCATTTTTTCAACATACGTAGCTATTACCCTCGAAGACTAAAACTTTTGACATAGGAAAAGAGCCTTTAATCACATTCTTTACCATGTGCAATCATAAAATAGTCTAATATCTTCATATTTCCAACATACGTATCTATTACCCTCGAAAACTAAAACTTTTGAAATAGGAAAAGAGCCTTTAATCACATTCTTTACCATTTGCAATCATAAAATAGTCTAATATCTTCATTTTTTCAACATACGTAGCTATTACCCTCGAAAACTAAAACTTTTGAAATAGGAAAAGAGCCTTTAAGCACTTTCTTTACCATGTGCAATCATAAAATAGTCTAATATCTTCATTTTTCCAACATACGTAGCTATTACCCTCGAAAACTAAAACTTTTGAAATAGGAAAAGAGCCTTTAAGCACTTTCTTTACCATGTGCAATCATAAAATAGTATAATATCTTCATTTTTCCAACATACGTAGCTATTACCCTCGAAAACTAAAACTTTTGACATAGGAAAAGAGCCTTTAATCACATTCTTTACCATGTGCAATCTTAAAATAGTCTAATATCTTCATTTTTCCAACATACGTAGCTATTACCCCCGAAAACGAAAACTTTTGAAATAGGAAAAGAGCCTTTAATCACATTCTTTACCATTTGCAATCATAAAATAGTCTAATATCTTCATTTTTTCAACATACGTAGCTATTACCCTCGAAAACTAAAATTTTTGACATAGGAAAAGAGCCTTTAGTCATATTCGTTACCATTTGCAATTATAAAATAGTCTAATATCTTCATTTTTTCAACATTCGTAGCTATTACCCTCGAAAACTAAAACTTTTGACATAGGAAAAGAGCCTTTAATCACATTCTTTACCATTTGCAATCATAAAATAGTCTAATATCTTCATTTTTTCAACATACGTAGCTATTACCCTCGAAAACTAAAACTTTTGACATAGGAAAAGAGCCTTTAATCACATTCGTTATCATTTGCAATTATAAAATAGTCTAATATCTTCATTTTTCCAACATACATAGCTATTACCCTCGAAAACTAAATCTTTTGACATAGGAAAAGAGCCTTTAATCACATTCTTTACCATGTGCAATCATAAAATAGTCTAATATCTTCATTTTTTCAACATACGCAGCTATTACCCTCGAAAACTAAAACTTTTGACATAGGAATAGAGCCTTTAATCACATTCGTTACCATTTGCAATTATAAAATAGTCTAATATCTTCATTTTTTCAACATACGTAGCTATTACCCTCGAAAACTAAAACTTTTGACATAGGAAAAGAGCCTTTAATCACATTCGTTATCATTTGCAATTATAAAATAGTCTAATATCTTCATTTTTCCAACATACGTAGCTATTACCCTCGAAAACTAAATCTTTTGACATAGGAAAAGAGCCTTTAATCACATTCTTTACCATGTGCAATCATAAAATAGTCTAATATCTTCATTTTTTCAACATACGTAGCTATTACCCTCGAAAACTAAAACTTTTGACATAGGAAAAGAGCCTTTAATCACATTCTTTACCATTTGCAATCATAAAATAGTCTAATATCTTCATTTTTTCAACATACGTAGCTATTACCCTCGAAAACTAAAACTTTTGACATAGGAAAAGAGCCTTTAATCACATTCGTTACCATTTGTAATTATAAAATAGTCTAATATCTTCATTTTTTCATCATACGTAGCTATTACCCTCGAAAACTAAAACTTTTGACATAGGAAAAGAGCCTTCAATCACATTCGTTACCATTTGCAATTATAAAATAGTCTAATATCTTCATTTTTTCAACATACGTACCTATTACCCTCGAAAACTAAAACTTTTGAGATAGGAAAAGAGCCTTTAATCACATTCGTTACCATTTGCAATTATAAAATAGTCTAATATCTTCATTTTTTCATCATACGTAGCTATTACCCTCGAAAACTAAAACTTTTGACATAGGAAAAGAGCCTTTAATCACATTCGTTACCATTTGCAATTATAAAATAGTCTAATATCTTCATTTTTTCAACATACGTAGCTATTACCCTCGAAAACTAAAATTTTTGACATAGGAAAAGAGCCTTTAGTCATATTCGTTACCATTTGCAATTATAAAATAGTCTAATATCTTCATTTTTTCAACATACGTAGCTATTACCCTCGAAGACTAAAACTTTTGACATAGGAAAAGAGCCTTTAATCACATTCTTTACCATGTGCAATCATAAAATAGTCTAATATCTTCATATTTCCAACATACGTATCTATTACCCTCGAAAACTAAAACTTTTGAAATAGGAAAAGAGCCTTTAATCACATTCTTTACCATTTGCAATCATAAAATAGTCTAATATCTTCATTTTTTCAACATACGTAGCTATTACCCTCGAAAACTAAAACTTTTGAAATAGGAAAAGAGCCTTTAAGCACTTTCTTTACCATGTGCAATCATAAAATAGTCTAATATCTTCATTTTTCCAACATACGTAGCTATTACCCTCGAAAACTAAAACTTTTGAAATAGGAAAAGAGCCTTTAAGCACTTTCTTTACCATGTGCAATCATAAAATAGTATAATATCTTCATTTTTCCAACATACGTAGCTATTACCCTCGAAAACTAAAACTTTTGACATAGGAAAAGAGCCTTTAATCACATTCTTTACCATGTGCAATCTTAAAATAGTCTAATATCTTCATTTTTCCAACATACGTAGCTATTACCCCCGAAAACGAAAACTTTTGAAATAGGAAAAGAGCCTTTAATCACATTCTTTACCATTTGCAATCATAAAATAGTCTAATATCTTCATTTTTTCAACATACGTAGCTATTACCCTCGAAAACTAAAACTTTTGAAATAGGAAAAGAGCCTTTAAGCACTTTCTTTACCATGTGCAATCATAAAATAGTATAATATCTTCATTTTTCCAACATAAGTAGCTATTACCCTCGAAAACGAAAACTTTTGAAATAGGAAAAGAGCCTTTAATCACATTCTTTACCATTTGCAATCATAAAATAGTCTAATATCTTCATTTTTTCAACATACGTAGCTATTACCCTCGAAAACTAAAACTTTTGAAATAGGAAAAGACCCTTTAATCACATTCTTTACCATGTGCAATCATAAAATAGTCTAATATCTTCATTTTTTCAACATACGTAGCTATTACCCTCGAAAACTAAAACTTTTGACATAGAAAAAAAGCCTTTAATCACCTTCTTTACCATTTGCAATCATAAAATAGTCTAATATCTTCATTTTTTCAACATACGTAGCTATTACCCTCGAAAACTAAAACTTTTGACATAGGAAAAGAGCCTTTAATCACATTCTTTACCATTTGCAATCATAAAATAGTCTAATATCTTCATTTTTTCAACATACGTAGCTATTACCCTCGAAAACTAAAACTTTTGAAATAGGAAAAGAGCCTTTAAGCACTTTCTTTACCATGTGCAATCATAAAATAGTCTAATATCTTCATTTTTTCAACATACGTAGCTATTACCCTCGAAAACTAAAACTTTTGACATAGGAAAAGAGCCTTTAATCACATTCGTTACCATTTGCAATTATAAAATAGTCTAATATCTTCATTTTTCCAACATACGTAGCTATTACCCTCGAAAACTAAAACTTTTGACATAGGAAAAGAGCCTTTAATCACATTCTTTACCATGTGCAATCATAAAATAGTCTAATATCTTCATTTTTTCAACATACGTAGCTATTACCCTCGAAAACTAAAACTTTTGACATAGGAAAAGAGCCTTTAATCACATTCTTTACCATTTGCAATCATAAAATAGTCTAATATCTTCATTTTTTCAACATACGTAGCTATTACCCTCGAAAACTAAAACTTTTGAAATAGGAAAAGAGCCTTTAATCACATTCTTTACCATTTGCAATCATAAAATAGTCTAATATCTTCATTTTTTCAACATACGTAGCTATTACCCTCGAAAACTAAAACTTTTGAAATAGGAAAAGAGCCTTTAATCACATTCTTTACCATGTGCAATCATAAAATAGTCTAATATCTTCATTTTTCCAACATACGTAGCTATTACCCTCGAAAACGAAAATTTTTGAAATAGGAAAAGAGCCTTTAATCACATTCTTTACCATTTGCAATTTTAAAATAGTCTAATATCTTCATTTTTTCAACATACGTAGCTATTACCCTCGAAAACTAAAACTTTTGACATAGGAAAAGAGCCTTTAATCACATTCTTTACCATTTGCAATCATAAAATAGTCTAATATCTTCATTTTTTCAACATACGTAGCTATTACCCTCGAAAACTAAAACTTTTGAAATAGGAAAAGAGCCTTTAAGCACTTTCTTTACCATGTGCAATCATAAAATAGTCTAATATCTTCATTTTTTCAACATACGTAGCTATTACCCTCGAAAACTAAAACTTTTGACATAGGAAAAGAGCCTTTAATCACATTCGTTGCCATTTGCAATTATAAAATAGTCTAATATCTTCATTTTTCCAACATACGTAGCTATTACCCTCGAAAACTAAAACTTTTGACATAGGAAAAGAGCCTTTAATCACATTCTTTACCATGTGCAATCATAAAATAGTCTAATATCTTCATTTTTTCAACATACGTAGCTATTACCCTCGAAAACTAAAACTTTTGACATAGGAAAAGAGCCTTTAATCACATTCTTTACCATTTGCAATCATAAAATAGTCTAATATCTTCATTTTTTCAACATACTTAGCTATTACCCTCGAAAACTAAAACTTTTGAAAAAGGAAAAGAGCCTTTAATCACATTCTTTACCATTTGCAATCATAAAATAGTCTAATATCTTCATTTTTTCAACATACGTAGCTATTACCCTCGAAAACTAAAACTTTTGAAATAGGAAAAGAGCCTTTAATCACATTCTTTACCATGTGCAATCATAAAATAGTCTAATATCTTCATTTTTCCAACATACGTAGCTATTACCCTCGAAAACTAAAACTTTTGAAATAGGAAAAGAGCCTTTAAGCACTTTCTTTACCATGTGCAATAATAAAATAGTCTAATATCATCATTTTTCCAACATACGTAGCTATTACCCTCGAAAACGAAAACTTTTGAAATAGGAAAAGAGCCTTTAATCACATTCTTTACCATTTGCAATCATAAAATAGTGTAATATCTTCATTTTTTCAACATACGTAGCTATTACCCTCGATAACTAAAACTTTTGAAATAGGAAAAGAGCCTTTAATCACATTCTTTACCATTTGCAATCATAAAATAGTCTAATATCTTCATTTTTTCAACATACGTAGCTATTACCCTTGAAAACTAAAACTTTTGAAATAGGAAAAGAGCCTTTAAGCACTTTCTTTACCATGTGCAATCATAAAATAGTCTAATATCTTCATTTTTTCAACATACGTAGCTATTACCCTCGAAAACTAAAACTTTTGAAATAGGAAAAGAGCCTTTATTCACATTCTTTACCATGTGCAATCATAAAATAGTCTAATATCTTCATTTTTCCAACATACGTAGCTATTACCCTCGAAAACGAAAATTTTTGAAATAGGAAAAGAGCCTTTAATCACATTCTTTACCATTTGCAATCATAAAATAGTCTAATATCTTCATTTTTCCAACATACGTAGCTATTACCCTCGAAAACGAAAATTTTTGAAATAGGAAAAGAGCCTTTAATCACATTCTTTACCATTTGCAATCATAAAATAGTCTAATATCTTCATTTTTTCAACATAGGTAGCTATTACCCTCGAAAACTAAAACTTTTGACATAGGAAAAGAGCCTTTAATCACATTCTTTACCATTTGCAATCATAAAATAGTCTAATATCTTCATTTTTTCAACATACGTAGCTATTACCCTCGAAAACTAAAACTTTTGAAATAGGAAAAGAGCCTTTAAGCACTTTCTTTACCATGTGCAATCATAAAATAGTCTAATATCTTCATTTTTTCAACATACGTAGCTATTACCCTCGAAAACTAAAACTTTTGACATAGGAATAGAGCCTTTAATCACATTCGTTACCATTTGCAATTATAAAATAGTCTAATATCTTCATTTTTTCAACATACGTAGCTATTACCCTCGAAAACTAAAACTTTTGACATAGGAAAAGAGCCTTTAATCACATTCGTTATCATTTGCCATTATAAAATAGTCTAATATCTTCATTTTTCCAACATACGTAGCTATTACCCTCGAAAACTAAATCTTTTGACATAGGAAAAGAGCCTTTAATCACATTCTTTACCATGTGCAATCATAAAATAGTCTAATATCTTCATTTTTTCAACATACGTAGCTATTACCCTCGAAAACTAAAACTTTTGACATAGGAAAAGAGCCTTTAATCACATTCGTTACCATTTGTAATTATAAAATAGTCTAATATCTTCATTTTTTCATCATACGTAGCTATTACCCTCGAAAACGAAAACTTTTGAAATAGCAAAAGAGCCTTTAGTCACATTCTTTACCATTTGCAATCATAAAATAGTGTAATATCTTCATTTTTTCAACATACGTAGCTATTACCCTTCGAAAACTAAAACTTTTGAAATAGGAAAAGAGCCTTTAATCACATTCTTTACCATGTGCAATCATAAAATAGTCTAATATCTTCATTTTTTCAACATACGTAGCTATTACCCTCGAAAACTAAAACTTTTGACATAGGAAAAGAGCCTTTAATCACATTCTTTACCATTTGCAATCATAAAATAGTCTAATATCTTCATTTTTTCAACATACGTAGCTATTACCCTCGAAAACTAAAACTTTTGAAATAGGAAAAGAGCCTTTAAGCACTTTCTTTACCATGTGCAATCATAAAATAGTCTAATATCTTCATTTTTTCAACATACGTAGCTATTACCCTTGAAAACTAAAACTTTTGAAATAGGAAAAGAGCCTTTAAGCACTTTCTTTACCATGTGCAATCATAAAATAGTCTAATATCTTCATTTTTTCAACATACGTAGCTATTACCCTCGAAAACTAAAACTTTTGACATAGGAAAAGAGCCTTTAATCACATTCGTTACCATTTGCAATTATAAAATAGTCTAATATCTTCTTTTTTCATCATACGTAGCTATTACCCTCGAAAACTAAAACTTTTGCCATAGGAAAAGAGCCTTTAAGCACATTCTTTACCATGTGCAATCATAAAATAGTCTAATATCTTCATTTTTCCAACATACGTAGCTATTACCCTCGAAAACTAAAACTTTTGAAATAGGAAAAGAGCCTTTAATCACATTCTTTACCATGTGCAATCATAAAATAGTCTAATATCTTCATTTGTTCAACATACGTAGCTATTACCCTCGAAAACTAAAACTTTTGACATTGGAAAAGAGCCTTTAATCACATTCTTTACCATTTGCAATCATAAAATAGTCTAATATCTTCATTTTTTCAACATACGTAGCTATTACCCTCGAAAACTAAAACTTTTGAAATAGGAAAAGAGCCTTTAAGCACTTTCTTTACCATGTGCAATCATAAAATAGTCTAATATCTTCATTTTTTCAACATACGTAGCTATTACCCTCGAAAACTAAAACTTTTGACATAGGAAAAGAGCCTTTAATCACATTCGTTACCATTTGCAATTATAAAATAGTCTAATATCTTCATTGTTTCAACATACGTAGCTATTACATTCGAAAACTAAAACTTTTGACATAGGAATTGAGCCTTTAATCACATTCTTTACCATTTGCAATCATAAAATAATCTAATATCTTCATTTTTTCATCATACGTAGCTATTACCCTCGAAAACTAAAACTTTTGCCATAGGAAAAGAGCCTTTAAGCACATTCTTTACCATGTGCAATCATAAAATAGTCTAATATCTTCATTTTTCCAACATACGTAGATATTACCCTCGAAAACTAAAACTTTTGAAATAGGAAAAGAGCCTTTAATCACATTCTTTACCATTTGCAATCATAAAATAGTCTAATATCTTCATTTTTTCAACATACGTAGCTATTACCCTCGAAAACTAAAACTTTTGAAATAGGAAAAGAGCCTTTAAGCACTTTCTTTACCATGTGCAATCACAAAATAGTCTAATATCTTCATTTTTCCAACATACTTAGCTATTACCCTCGAAAACTAAAATTTTGAAATAGGAAAAGAGCCTTTAAGCACTTTCTTTACCATGTGCAATCATAAAATGGTCTAATATCTTCATTTTTCCAACATACGTAGCTATTACCCTCGAAAACTAAAACTTTTGACATAGGAAAAGAGCCTTTAATCACATTCTTTATCATGTGCAATCATAAAATAGTCTAATATCTTCATTTTTTCAACATACGTAGCTATTACCCTCGAAAACTAAAACTTTTGACATAGGAAAAGAGCCTTTAATCACATTCTTTACCATTTGCAATCACAAAATAGTCTAATATCTTCATTTTTTCAACATACGTAGCTATTACCCTCGAAAACTAAAACTTTTGACATAGGAAAAGAGCCTTTAATCACATTCTTTACCATTTGCAATCATAAAATAGTCTAATATCTTCATTTTTTCATCATACGTAGCTATTACCCTCGAAAACTAAAACTTTTGCCATAGGAAAAGAGCCTTTAAGCACATTCTTTACCATGTGCAATCATAAAATAGTCTAATATCTTCATTTTTCGAACATACGTAGCTATTAACCTCGAATACTAAAACTTTTGAAATAGGAAAAGATCCTTTAATCACATTCTTTACCATTTGCAATCATAAAATAGTCTAATATCTTCATTTTTTCAACATACGTAGCTATTACCCTCGAAAACTAAAACTTTTGAAATAGGAAAAGAGCCTTTAAGCACTTTCTTTACCATGTGCAATCATAAAATAGTCTAATATCTTCATTTTTCCAACATACGTAGCTATTACCCTCGAAAACGAAAACTTTTGAAATAGGAAAAGAGCCTTTAATCACATTCTTTACCATTTGCAATCATAAAATAGTCTAATATCTTCATTTTTTCAACATACGTAGCTATTACCCTCGAAAACTAAAACTTTTGAAATAGGAAAAGAGCCTTTAATCACATTCTTTACCATGTGCAATCATAAAATAGTCTAATATCTTCATTTTTTCAACATACGTAGCTATTACCCTCGAAAACTAAAACTTTTGACATAGGAAAAGAGCCTTTAATCACATTCTTTACCATTTGCAATCATAAAATAGTCTAATATCTTCATTTTTTCAACATACGTAGCTATTACCCTCGAAAACTAAAACTTTTGACATAGGAAAAGAGCCTTTAATCACATTCTTTACCATTTGCAATCATAAAATAGTCTAATATCTTCATTTTTTCAACATACGTAGGTATTACCCTTGAAAACTAAAACTTTTGAAATAGGAAAAGAGCCTTTAAGCACTTTCTTTACCATGTGCAATCATAAAATAGTCTAATATCTTCATTTTTTCAACATACGTAGCTATTACCCTCGAAAACTAAAACTTTTAACATAGGAAAAGAGCCTTTAATCACATTCGTTACCATTTGCAATTATAAAATAGTCTAATATCTTCATTTTTTCAACATACGTAGCTATTACCCTCGAAAACTAAAACTTTTGACATAGGAAAAGAGCCTTTAATCACATTTGTTACCATTTGCAATTATAAAATAGTCTAATATCTTCATTTTTTCATCATACGTAGCTATTACCCTCGAAAACTAAAACTTTTGACATAGGAAAAGAGCCTTTAATCACATTCGTTACCATTTGCAATTATAAAATAGTCTAATATCTTCATTTTTCCAACATACGTAGCTATTACCCTTTAAAACTAAAACTTTTGACATAGGAAAAGAGCCTTTAATCACATTCTTTGCCATGTGCAATCATAAAATAGTCTAATATCTTCATTTTTCCAACATACGTAGCTATTACCCTCGAAAACGAAAACTTTTGAAATAGGAAAAGAGCCTTTAATCACATTCTTTACCATGTGCAATTATAAAATAGTCTAATATCTTCTTTTTTTCATCATACGTAGCTATTACCCTCGAAAACTAAAACTTTTGCCATAGGAAAAGAGCCTTTAAGCACATTCTTTACCATGTGCAATCATAAAATAGTCTAATATCTTCATTTTTCCAACATACGTAGCTATTACCCTCGAAAACTAAAACTTTTGAAATAGGAGAAAAGAGCCTTTAATCACATTCTTTACCATTTGTAATCATAAAATAGTCTAATATCTTCATTTTTCAACATACGTAGCTATTACCCTCGAAAACTAAAACTTTTGAAATAGGAAAAGAGCCTTTAAGCACTTTCTTTACCATGTGCAATCATAAAATAGTCTAATATCTTCATTTTTCCAACATACGTAGCTATTACCCTCGAAAACTAAAACTTTTGAAATAGGAAAAGAGCCTTTAAGCACTTTCTTTACCATGTGCAATCATAAAATAGTCTAATATCTTCATTTTTCCAACATACGTAGCTATTACCCTCGAAAACTAAAACTTTTGACATAGGAAAAGAGCCTTTAATCACATTCTTTACCATGTGCAATCATAAAATAGTCTAATATCTTCATTTTTCCAACATACGTAGCTATTACCCTTGAAAACGAAAACTTTTGAAATAGGAAAAGAGCCTTTAATCACATTCTTTACCATTTGCAATCATAAAATAGTCTAATATCTTCATTTTTTCAACATACGTAGCTATTACCCTCGAAAACTAAAACTTTTGAAATAGGAAAAGAGCCTTTAAGCAATTTCTTTACCATGTGCAATAATAAAATAGTCTAATATCTTCATTTTTCCAACATACGTAGCTATTACCCTCGAAAATGAAAACTTTTGAAATAGGAAAAGAGCCTTTAATCACATTCTTTACCATTTGCAATCATAAAATAGTCTAATATCTTCATTTTTTCAACATACGTAGCTATTACCCTCGAAAACTAAAACTTTTGAAATAGGAAAAGAGCCTTTAATCACATTCTTTACCATGTGCAATCATAAAATAGTCTAATATCTTCATTTTTTCAACATACGTAGCTATTACCCTCGAAAACTAAAACTTTTGACATAGGAAAAGAGCCTTTAATCACATTCTTTACCATTTGCAATCATAAAATAGTCTAATATCTTCATTTTTTCAACATACGTAGCTATTACCCTCGAAAACTAAAACTTTTGAAATAGGAAAAGAGCCTTTAAGCACTTTCTTTACCATGTGCAATCATAAAATAGTCTAATATCTTCATTTTTTCAACATACGTAGCTATTACCCTCGAAAACTAAAACTTTTGACGTAGGAAAAGAGCCTTTAATCACATTCGTTACCATTTGCAATTATAAAATAGTCTAATATCTTCATTTTTTCAACATACGTAGCTATTACCCTCGAAAACTAAAACTTTTGACATAGGAAAAGAGCCATTAATCACATTCTTTACCATTTGCAATCATAAAATAGTCTAATATCTTCATTTTTTCATCATACGTAGCTATTACCCTCGAAAACTAAAACTTTTGCCATAGGAAAAGAGCCTTTAAGCACATTCTTTACCATGTGCAATCATAAAATAGTCTAATATCTTCATTTTTCCAACATACGTAGCTATTAGCCTCGAAAACTAAAACTTTTGACATAGGGAAAGAGCCTTTAATCACATTCTTTACCATTTGCAATCATAAAATAGTCTAATATCTTCATTTTTTCAACATACGTAGCTATTACCCTCGAAAACTAAAACTTTTGAAATAGGAAAAGAGCCTTTAAGCACTTTCTTTACCATGTGCAATCATAAAATAGTCTAATATCTTCATTTTTTCAACATACGTAGCTATTACCCTCGAAAACTAAAACTTTTGACATAGGAAAAGAGCCTTTAATCACATTCGTTACCATTTGCAATTATAAAATAGTCTAATATCTTCATTTTTTCAACATACGTAGCTATTACCCTCGAAAACTAAAACTTTTGACATAGGAAAAGAGCCTTTAATCACATTCTTTACCATTTGCAATCATAAAATAGTCTAATATCTTCATTTTTTCATCATACGTAGCTATTACCCTCGAAAACTAAAACTTTTGCCATAGGAAAAGAGCCTTTAAGCACATTCTTTATCATGTGCAATCATAAAATAGTCTAATATCTTCATTTTTCCAACATACGTAGCTATTACCCTCGAAAACTAAAACTTTTGAAATAGGAAAAGAGCCTTTAATCATATTCTTTACCATTTGCAATCATAAAATAGCCTAATATCTTCATTTTTTCAACATACGTAGCTATTACCCTCGAAAACTAAAACTTTTGAAATAGGAAAAGAGCCTTTAAGCACTTTCTTTACCATGTGCAATCATAAAATAGTCTAATATCTTCATTTTTCCAACATACGTAGCTATTACCCTCGAAAACTAAAACTTTTGAAAAAAGGAAAAGAGCCTTTAAGCACTTTCTTTACCATGTGCAATCATAAAATAGTCTAATATCTTCATTTTTCTAACATACGTAGCTATTACCCTCGAAAACTAAAACTTTTGACATAGGAAAAGAGCCATTAATCACATTCTTTACCATGTGCAATCATAAAATAGTCTAATATCTTCATTTTTTCAACATACGTAGCTATTACCCTCGAAAACTAAAACTTTTGACATAGGAAAGAGCCTTTAATCACATTCTTTACCATTTGCAATCATAAAATAGTCTAATATCTTCATTTTTTCAACATACGTAGCTATTACCCTCGAAAACTAAAACATTTGACATAGGAAAAGAGCCTTTAATCACATTCTTTACCATTTGCAATCATAAAATAGTCTAATATCTTCATTTTTTCATCATACGTAGCTATTACCCTCGAAAACTAAAACTTTTGCCATAGGAAAAGAGCCTTTAAGCACATTCTTTACCATGTGCAATCATAAAATAGTCTAATATCTTCATTTTTCCAACATACGTAGCTATTGCCCTCGAAAACTAAAACTTTTGAAATAGGAAAAGAGCCTTTAATCACATTCTTTACCATTTTCAATCATAAAATAGTCTAATATCTTCATTTTTTCAACATACGTAGCTATTACCCTCGAAAACTAAAACTTTTGAAATAGGAAAAGAGCCTTTAAGCACTTTCTTTACCATGTGCAATCATAAAATAGTCTAATATCTTCATTTTTCCAACATACGTAGCTATTACCCTCGAAAACGAAAACTTTTGAAATAGGAAAAGAGCCTTTAATCACATTCTTTACCATTTGCAATCATAAAATAGTCTAATATCTTCATATTTTCAACATACGTAGCTATTACCCTCGAAAACTAAAACTTTTGAAATAGGAAAAGAGCCTTTAATCACATTCTTTACCATGTGCAATCATAAAATAGTCTAATATCTTCATTTTTTCAACATACGTAGCTATTACCCTCGAAAACTAAAACTTTTGACATAGGAAAAGAGCCTTTAATCACATTCTTTACCATGTGCAATCATAAAATAGTCTAATATCTTCATTTTTTCAACAGACGTAGCTATTACCCTCGAAAACTAAAACTTTTGACATAGGAAAAGAGCCTTTAATCACATTCTTTACCATTTGCAATCATAAAATAGTCTAATATCTTCATTTTTTCAACATACGTAGCTATTACCCTCGAAAACTAAAACTTTTGACATAGGAAAAGAGCCTTTAATAACATTCTTTACCATTTGCAATCATAAAATAGTCTAATATCTTCATTTTTTCAACATACGTAGCTATTACCCTCGAAAACTAAAACTTTTGAAATAGGAAAAGAGCCTTTAAGCACTTTCTTTACCATGTGCAATCATAAAATAGTCTAATATCTTCATTTTTTCAACATACGTAGCTATTAACCTCGAAAACTAAAACTTTTGACATAGGAAAAGAGCCTTTAATCACATTCGTTACCATTTGCAATTATATAATAGTCTAATATCTTCATTTTTCCAACATACGTAGCTATTGCCCTCGAAAACGAAAACTTTTGAAATAGGAAAAGAGCCTTTAATCACATTCTTTACCATTTGCAATCATAAAATAGTCTAATATCTTCATTTTTTCAACATACGTAGCTATTACCCTCGAAAACTAAAACTTTTGAAATAGGAAAAGAGCCTTTAAGCACTTTCTTTACCATGTGCAATCATAAAATAGTCTAATATCTTCATTTTTCCAACAAACGTAGCTATTACCCTCGAAAACGAAAACTTTTGAAATAGGAAAAGAGCCTTTAATCACATTCTTTACCATTTGCAATCATAAAATAGTCTAATATCTTCATTTTTTCAACATACGTAGCTATTACCCTCGAAAACTAAAACTTTTGAAATAGGAAAAGAGCCTTTAATCGCATTCTTTACCATGTGCAATCATAAAATAGTCTAATATCTTCATTTTTTCAACATACGTAGCTATTACCCTCGAAAACTAAAACTTTTGACATAGGAAAAGAGCCTTTAATCACATTCTTTACCATTTGCAATCATAAAATAGTCTAATATCTTCATTTTTTTAACATACGTAGCTATTACCCTCGAAAACTAAAACTTTTGACATAGGAAAAGAGCCTTTAATCACATTCTTTACCATGTGCAATCATAAAATAGTCTAATATCTTCATTTTTTCAACATACGTAGCTATTAGCCTCGAAAACTAAAACTTTTGACATAGGAATAGAGCCTTTAATCACATTCTTTACCATTTGCAATCATAAAATAGTCTAATATCTTCATTTTTTCAACATACGTAGCTAATACCCTCGAAAACTAAAACTTTTGACATAGGAAAAGAGCCTTTAATCACATTCTTTACCATTTGCAATCATAAAATAGTCTAATATCTTCATTTTTTCATCATACGTAGCTATTACCCTCGAAAACTAAAACTTTTGCCATAGGAAAAGAGCCTTTAAGCACATTCTTTACCATGTGCAATCATAAAATAGTCTAATATCTTCATTTTTCCAACATACGTAGCTATTACTCTTGAAAACTAAAACTTTTGAAATAGGAAAAGAGCCTTTAATCACATTCTTTACCATTTGCAATCATAAAATAGTCTAATATCTTTATTTTTTTCAACATACGTAGCTATTACCCTAAAAAAATAAAACTTTTGAAATAGGAAAAGAGCTTTTAAGCACTTTCTTTACCATGTGCAATCATAAAATAGTCTAATATCTTCATTTTTCCAACATACGTAGCTATTACCCTCGAAAACGAAAACTTTTGAAATAGGAAAAGAGCCTTTGATCACATTCTTTACCATTTGCAATCATAAAATAGTCTAATATCTTCATTTTTTCAACATACGTAGCTATTACCCTCGAAAACTAAAACTTTTGAAATAGGAAAAGAGCCTTTAATCACATTCTTTACCATGTGCAATCATAAAATAGTCTAATATCTTCATTTTTTCAACATACGTAGCTATTACCCTCGAAAACTAAAACTTTTGACATAGGAAAAGAGCCTTTAATCACATTCTTTACCATTTGCAATCATAAAATAGTCTAATATCTTCATTTTTTCAACATACGTAGCTATTACCCTCGAAAACTAAAACTTTTGACATAGGAAAAGAGCCTTTAATCACATTCTTTACCATTTGCAATCATAAAATAGTCTAATATCTTCATTTTTTCAACATACGTAGCTATTACCCTTGAAAACCAAAACTTTTGAAATAGGAAAAGAGCCTTTAAGCACTTTCTTTACCATGTGCAATCATAAAATAGTCTAATATCTTCATTTTTTCAACATACATAGCTATTACCCTCGAAAACTAAAACTTTTGACATAGGAAAAGAGCCTTTAATCACATTCGTTACCATTTGCAATTATAAAATAGTCTAATATCTTCATTTTTTCAACATACGTAGCTATTACCCTCGAAAACTAAAACTTTTGACATAGGAAAAGAGCCTTTAATCACATTCGTTACCATTTGCAATTATGAAATAGTCTAATATCTTCATTTTTTCATCATACGTAGCTATTACCCTCGAAAACTAAAACTTTTGAAATAGGAAAAGAGCCTTTAATCACATTTTTTACCATGTGCAATCATAAAATAGTCTAATATCTTCATTTTTTCAACAGACGTAGCTATTACCCTCGAAAACTAAAACTTTTGACATAGGAAAAGAGCCTTTAATCACATTCTTTACCATTTGCAATCATAAAATAGTCTAATATCTTCATTTTTTCAACATACGTAGCTATTACCCTCGAAAACTAAAACTTTTGACATAGGAAAAGAGCCTTTAATCACATTCTTTACCATTTGCAATCATAAAATAGTCTAATATCTTCATTTTTTCAACATACGCAGCTATTACCCTCGAAAACTAAAACTTTTGAAATAGGAAAAGAGCCTTTAAGCACTTTCTTTACCATGTGCAATCATAAAATAGTCTAATATCTTCATTTTTTCAACATACGTAGCTATTAACCTCGAAAACTAAAACTTTTGACATAGGAAAAGAGCCTTTAATCACATTCGTTACCATTTGCAATTATAAAATAGTCTAATATCTTCATTTTTCCAACATACGTAGCTATTGCCCTCGAAAACGAAAACTTTTGAAATAGGAAAAGAGCCTTTAATCACATTCTTTACCATTTGCAATCATAAAATAGTCTTATCTTCATTTTTTCAACATACGTAGCTATTACCCTCGAAAACTAAAACTTTTGAAATAGGAAAAGAGCCTTTAAGCACTTTCTTTACCATGTGCAATCATAAAATAGTCTAATATCTTCATTTTTCCAACATACGTAGCTATTACACTCGAAAACGAAAACTTTTGAAATAGGAAAAGAGCCTTTAATCACATTCTTTACCATTTGCAATCATAAAATAGTCTAATATCTTCATTTTTTCAACATACGTAGCTATTACACTCGAAAACTAAAACTTTTGAAATAGGAAAAGAGCCTTTAATCACATTCTTTACCATGTGCAATCATAAAATAGTCTAATATCTTCATTTTTTCAACATACGTAGCTATTACCCTCGAAAACTAAAACTTTTGACATAGGAAAAGAGCCTTTAATCACATTCTTTACCATTTGCAATCATAAAATAGTCTAATATCTTAATTTTTTCAACATACGTAGCTATTACCCTCGAAAACTAAAACTTTTGACATAGGAAAAGAGCCTTTAATCACATTCTTTACCATTTGCAATCATAAAATAGTCTAATATCTTCATTTTTTCAACATACGTAGCTATTACCCTCGAAAACTAAAACTTTTGAAATAGGAAAAGAGCCTTTAATCACATTCTTTACCATTTGCAATCATAAAATAGTCTAATATCTTCATTTTTTCAACATACGTAGCTATTAACCTCGAAAACTAAAACTTTTGAAATAGGAAAAGAGCCTTTAAGCACTTTCTTTACCATGTGCAATCATAAAATAGTCTAATATCTTCATTTTTCCAACATACGTAGCTATTACCCTCGAAAACGAAAACTTTTGAAATAGGAAAAGAGCCTTTAATCACATTCTTTACCATTTGCAATCACAAAATAGTCTAATATCTTCATTTTTTCAACATACGTAGCTATTACCCTCGAAAACTAAAACTTTTGAAATAGGAAAAGAGCCTTTAATCACATTCTTTACCATGTGCAATCATAAAATAGTCTAATATCTTCATTTTTTCAACATACGTAGCTATTACCCTCGAAAACTAAAACTTTTGACATAGGAAAAGAGCCTTTAATCACATTCTTTACCATTTGCAATCATAAAATAGTCTAATATCTTCATTTTTTCAACATACGTAGCTATTACCCTCGAAAACTAAAACTTTTGACATAGGAAAAGAGCCTTTAATCACATTCTTTACCATTTGCAATCATAAAATAGTCTAATATCTTCATTTTTTCAACATACGTAGCTATTACCCTTGAAAACTAAAACTTTTGAAATAGGAAAAGATCCTTTAAGCACTTTCTTTACCATGTGCAATCATAAAATAGTCTAATATCTTCATTTTTTCAACATACGTAGCTATTACCCTCGAAAACTAAAACTTTTGACATAGGAAAAGAGCCTTTAATCACATTCGTTACCATTTGCAATTATAAAATAGTCTAATATCTTCATTTTTTCAACATACGTAGCTATTACCCTCGAAAACTTAAACTTTTGACATAGGAAAAGAGCCTTTAATCACATTCGTTACCATTTGCAATTATAAAATAGTCTAATATCTTCATTTTTTCATCATACGTAGCTATTACCCTCGAAAACTAAAACTTTTGAAATAGGAAAAGAGCCTTTAATCACATTCTTTACCATGTGCAATCATAAAATAGTCTAATATCTTCATTTTTTCAACAGACGTAGCTATTACCCTCGAAAACTAAAACTTTTGACATAGGAAAAGAGCCTTTAATCACATTCTTTACCATTTGCAATCATAAAATAGTCTAATATCTTCATTTTTTCAACATACGTAGCTATTACCCTCGAAAACTAAAACTTTTGACATAGGAAAAGAGCCTTTAATCACATTCTTTACCATTTGCAATCATAAAATAGTCTAATATCTTCATTTTTTTCAACATACGTAGCTATTACCCCTCGAAAACTAAAACTTTTGAAATAGGAAAAGAGCCTTTAAGCACTTTCTTTACCATGTGCAATCATAAAATAGTCTAATATCTTCATTTTTTCAACATACGTAGCTATTACCCTCGAAAACTAAAACTTTTGACATTGGAAAAGAGCCTTTAATCACATTCGTTACCATTTGCAATTATAAATTAGTCTAATATCTTCATTTTTCCAACATACGTAGCTATTGCCCTCGAAAACGAAAACTTTTGAAATAGGAAAAGAGCCTTTAATCACATTCTTTACCATTTGCAATCATAAAATAGTCTAATATCTTCAATTTTTCAACATACGTAGCTATTACCCTCGAAAACTAAAACTTTTGAAATAGGAAAAGAGCCTTTAAGCACTTTCTTTACCATGTGCAATCATAAAATAGTCTAATATCTTCATTTTTCCAACATACGTAGCTATTACCCTCGAAAACGAAAACTTTTGAAATAGGGAAAGAGCCTTTAATCACATTCTTTACCATTTGCAATCATAAAATAGTCTAATATCTTCATTTTTTCAACATACGTAGCTATTACCCTCGAAAACTAAAACTTTTGAAATAGGAAAAGAGCCTTTAATCACATTCTTTACCATGTGCAATCATAACATAGTCTAATATCTTCATTTTTTCAACATACGTAGCTATTACCCTGGAAAACTAAAACTATTGACATAGGAAAAGAGCCTTTAGTCACATTCTTTACCATTTGCAATCATAAAATAGTCTAATATCTTCATTTTTTCAACATATGTAGCTATTACCCTCGAAAACTAAAACTTTTGACATAGGAAAAGAGCCTTTAATCACATTCTTTACCATTTGCAATCATAAAATAGTCTAATATCTTCATTTTTTCAACATACGTAGCTATTAGCCTTGAAAACTAAAACTTTTGAAATAGGAATAGAGCCTTTAAGCACTTTCTTTACCATGTGCAATCATAAAATAGTCTAATATCTTCATTTTTTCAACATACGTAGCTATTACCCTCGAAAACTAAAACTTTTGACATAGGAAAAGAGCCTTTAATCACATTCGTTACCATTTGCAATTATAAAATAGTCTAATATCTTCATTTTTTCAACATACATAGCTATTACCCTCGAAAACTAAAACTTTTGAAATAGGAAAAGAGCCTTTAATCACATTCTTTACCATGTGCAATCATAAAATAGTCTAATATCTTCATTTTTTCAACAGACGTAGCTATTACCCTCGAAAACTAAAACTTTTGACATAGGAAAAGAGCCTTTAATCACATTCTTTACCATTTGCAATCATAAAATAGTCTAATATCTTCATTTTTTCAACATACGTAGCTATTACCCTCGAAAACTAAAACTTTTGACATAGGTAAAGAGCCTTTAATCACATTCTTTACCATTTGCAATCATAAAATAGTCTAATATCTTCATTTTTTCAACATACGTTGCTATTACCCTCGAAAACTAAAACTTTTGAAATAGGAAAAGAGCCTTTAAGCACTTTCTTTACCATGTGCAATCATAAAATAGTCTAATATCTTCATTTTTTCAACATACGTAGCTATTACCCTCGAAAACTAAAACTTTTGACATAGGAAAAGAGCCTTTAATCACATTCGTTACCATTTGCAATTATAAAATAGTCTAATATCTTCATTTTTCCAACACACGTAGCTATTGCCCTCGAAAACGAAAACTTTTGAAATAGGAAAAGAGCCTTTAATCACATTCTTTACCATTTGCAATCATAAAATAGTCTAATATCTTCATTTTTTCAACATACGTAGCTATTACCCTCGAAAACTAAAACTTTTGAAATAGGAAAATAGCCTTTAAGCACTTTCTTTACCATGTGCAATCATAAAATAGTCTAATATCTTCATTTTTCCAACATACGTAGCTATTACCCTCGAAAACGAAAACTTTTGAAATAGGAAAAGAGCCTTTAATCACATTCTTTACCATTTGCAATCATAAAATTGTCTAATATCTTCATTTTGTCAACATACGTAGCTATTACCCTCGAAAACTAAAACTTTTGAAATAGGAAAAGAGCCTTTAATCACATTCTTTACCATGTGCAATCATAAAATAGTCTAATATCTTCATTTTTTCAACATACGTAGCTATTACCCTCGAAAACTAAAACTTTTGACATAGGAAAAGAGCCTTTAATCACATTCTTTACCATTTGCAATCATAAAATAGTCTAATATCTTCATTTTTTCAACATACGTAGCTATTACCCTCGAAAACTAAAACTTTTGAAATAGGAAAAGAGCCTTTTAAGCACTTTCTTTACCATGTGCAATCATAAAATAGTCTAATATCTTCATTTTTTCAACATACGTAGCTATTACCCTCGAAAATTAAAACTTTTGACATAGGAAAAGAGCCTTTAATCACATTCGTTACCATTTGCAATTATAAAATAGTCTAATATCTTCATTTTTTCATCATACGTAGCTATTACCCTCGAAAACTAAAACTTTTGACATAGGAAAAGAGCCTTTAATCACATTCTTTACCATTTGCAATCATAAAATAGTCTAATATCTTCATTTTTTTCAACATACGTAGCTATTACCCTCGAAAACTAAAACTTTTGACATAGGAAAAGAGCCTTTAAGCACTTTCTTTACCATGTGCAATCATAAAATAGTCTAATATCTTCATTTTTTCAACATACGTAGCTATTACCCTCGAAAACTAAAACTTTTGACATAGGAAAAGAGCCTTTAATCACATTCGTTACCATTTGCAATTATAAAATATTCTAATATTTTCATTTTTTCATCATACGTAGCTATTACCCTCGAAAACTAAAACTTTTGACATAGGAAAAGAGCCTTTAATCACATTCTTTACCATTTGCAATCATAAAATAGTCTAATATCTTCATTTTTTCATCATACGTAGCTATTACCCTCGAAACTAAAACTTTTGACATAGGAAAGAGCCTTTAAAGCACTTTCTTTACCATGTGCAATCATAAAATAGTCTAATATCTTCATTTTTCCAACATACGTAGCTATTACCCTCGAAAACGAAAACTTTTGAAATAGGGAAAGAGCCTTTAATCACATTCTTTACCATTTGCAATCATAAAATAGTCTAATATCTTCATTTTTTCAACATACGTAGCTATTACCCTCGAAAACTAAAACTTTTGAAATAGGAAAAGAGCCTTTAATCACATTCTTTACCATGTGCAATCATAACATAGTCTAAT
>NW_027064528.1:0-21653 GCF_032884065.1 Artemia franciscana
GGAAAAAATGAAGATATTAGACTATTTTATGATTGCAAATGGTAAAGAATGTGATTAAAGGCTCTTTTCCTATTCCAAAAGTTTTAGTTTTCGGGAGTAATAGCTACGTCCGTGGAAAAAATGAAGATATTAGACTATTTTATGATTGCACATGGTAAAGAATGTGATTAAAGGCTCTTTTGCTATTTCAAAAGTTTAAGTTTTTGAGGGTAATAGCTACGTCTGTGGAAAAAATGAAGATATTAGACTATTTTATGATTGCATATGGTAAAGAATGTAATTAAAGGCTCTTTTTCTATTTCAAAAGTTTTAGTTTTCGGGGGTAATAGCTACATCTGTGGAAAAAATGAAGATATTAGACTATTTTATGATTGCAAATGGTAAAGAATGTGATTAAAGGCTCTTTTCCTATTTCAAAAATTTTAGTTTTCGGGGGTAATAGCTACGTCTGTGGAAAAAATGAAGATATTAAACTATTTTATGATTGCAACTGGTAAAGAATATGATTAAAGGCTCTTTTCCTATTTCAAAAGATTTAGTTTTCGGGGGTAATAGCTACGTCTGTGGAAAAAATGAAGATATTAGACTATTTTATGATTGCAAATGGTAAAGAATGTGATTAAAGGCTCTTTTCCTATTTCAAAAGTTTTAGTTTTCGGGAGTAATAGCTACGTCCGTGGAAAAAATGAAGATATTAGACTATTTTATGATTGCACATGGTAAAGAATGTGATTAAAGGCTCTTTTCCTATTTCAAAAGTTTTAGTTTTCGGGGGTAATAACTACGTCTGTGGAAAAAATGAAGATATTAGACTATTTTATGATTGCACATGGTAAAGAATGTGATTAAAGGCTCTTTTCCTATTTCAAAAGTTTTAGTTTTCGTGGGTAATAGCTACGTCTGTGGAAAAAATGAAGATATTAGACTATTTTATGATTGCATATGGTAAAGAATGTGATTAAAGGCTCTTTTGCTATTTCAAAAGTTTAAGTTTTTGAGGGTAATAGCTACGTCTGTGGAAAAAAATCAAGATATTAGACTATTTTATGATTGCACTTGGTAAAGAATGTGATTAAAGGCTCTTTTCCTATTTCAAAAGTTTTAGTTTTCGGGGGTAATAGCTACGTCTGTGGAAAAAATGAAGATATTAGACTATTTTATGACTGCAAATGGCAAAGAATGTGATTAAAGGCTCTTTTCTTATTTAAAAAGTTTTAGTTCTCGGGGGTAATAGCTATGTCTGTGGAAAAAATGAAGGTATTAGACTATTTTATGATTGCAAATGGTAAAGAATGTAATTAAAGGCTCTTTTCCTATTTCAAAAGTTTTAGTTTTCGGGGGTAATAGCTACGTCTGTGGAAAAAATGAAGATATTAGACTATTTTATGATTGCACATGGTAAAGAATGTGATTAAAGGCTCTTTTCCTATTTCAAAAGTTTTAGTTTTCGAGGGTAATAGCTACGTCTGTGGAAAAAATGAAGATATTAGACTATTTTATGATTGCAAATGGTAAAGAATGTGATTAAAGGCTCTTTTCCTATTCCAAAAGTTTTAGTTTTCGGGAGTAATAGCTACGTCCGTGGAAAAAATGAAGATATTAGACTATTTTATGATTGCACATGGTAAAGAATGTGATTAAAGGCTCTTTTCCTATTTCAAAATTTTAGTTTTCGGGGGTAATAGCTACTACGTCTGTGGAAAAAATGAAGATATTAGACTATTTTATGATTGCACATGGTAAAGAATGTGATTAAAGGCTCTTTTCCTATTTCAAAAGTTTTAGTTTTCGTGGGTAATAGCTACGTCTGTGGAAAAAATGAAGATATTAGACTATTTTATGATTGCATATGGTAAAGAATGTGATTAAAGGCTCTTTTGCTATTTCAAAAGTTTAAGTTTTTGAGGGTAATAGCTACGTCTGTGGAAAAAATGAAGATATTAGACTATTTTATGATTGCACTTGGTAAAGAATGTGATTAAAGGCTCTTTTCCTATTTCAAAAGTTTTAGTTTTCGGGGGTAATAGCTACGTCTGTGGAAAAAATGAAGATATTAGACTATTTTATGACTGCAAATGGTAAAGAATGTGATTAAAGGCTCTTTTCTTATTTCAAAAGTTTTAGTTTTCGAGGGTAATAGCTATGTCTGTGGAAAAAATGAAGGTATTAGACTATTTTATGATTGCAAATGGTAAAGAATGTAATTAAAGGCTCTTTTCATATTTCAAAAGTTTTAGTTTTCGGGGGTAATAGCTACGTCTGTGGAAAAAATGAAGATATTAGAATATTTTATGATTGCAAATGGTAAAGAATGTGATTAAAGGCTCTTTTCCTATTTCAAAAGTTTTAGTTTTCGGGGTAATAGCTACGTCCGTGGAAAAAATGAAGATATTAGACTATTTTGTGATTACAAATGGTAATGAATGTGATTAAAGGCTCTTTTCCTATTTCAAAAGTTTTAGTTTTCGGGGGTAATAGCTACGTCCGTGGAAAAAATGAAGATATTAGACTATTTCATGATTGCAAATGGTAAAGAATGTGATTAAAGGCTCTTTTCCTATTTCAAAAGTTTTAGTTTTCGAGGGTAATAGCTACGTCCCAGTAAAAAATTAATAATATTAGACTATTTTATGATTGTACATGGCAAAGAATTTGATTAAAGGCTCTTTTCCTATTTCAAAAGTTTTAGTTTTCGAGGGTAATAGCTACGTCTGTGGAAAAAATTAAGATATTGGACTATTTTATGATTGCAAATGGTAAAGAATGTGATTAAAGGCTCTTTTCCTATTTCAAGGAAAAGAATGTGATTGAAGGCTCTTTTCCTATTTAAAAAGTTTTAGTTTTCCGGGGTAATAGCTATTTCTGTGGAAAAAATGAAGATATTAGACTATTTTATGATTGCAAAGGGTAAAGAATGTGACTAAAGGCTCTTTTCCTATTTCAAAAGTTTTAGTTTTCGGGGGTAATAGCTACGTCTGTGGCAAAAATAAAGATATTAGACTATTTTATGATTGCATATGGTTAAGAATGAGATTAAAGGCTCTTTTCCTATTTCAAAAGTTTTAGTTTTCGGGGGTAATAGCTACGTCTGTGGAAAAAATGAAGATGTTAGACAATTTATGATTGCATATGGTAAAGAATGTGATTAAAGGCTCTTTTCCTATTTCAAAAGTTTTAGTTTTCGAGGGTAATAGCTACGTCTGTGGAAAAAATGAAGATATTAGACTATTTTATGATTGCACATGGTAAAGAATGTGATTAAAGGCTCTTTTCCTATTTCAAAAGTTTTAGTTTTCGGGGATAATAGCTACGTCTGTGGAAAAAATGAAGATATTAGACTATTTTATGATTGCACATGGTAAAGAATGTGATTAAAGGCTCTTTTCCTATTTCAAAAGTTTTAGTTTTCGAGGGTAATAGCTATGTCTGTGGAAAAAATGAAAATATTAGACTATTTTATGATTGCACATGGTAAAGAATGTGATTAAAAGCTCTTTTCCTATTTCAAAAGTTTTAGTTTTCGGGAGTAATAGCTACGTCTGTCGAAAAAATGAAGATATTAGACTATTTTATGATCGCAAATGGTAAAGAATGTGATTAAAAGCTCTTTTCCTATTCCAAAAGTTTTAGTTTTCGGGAGTAATAGCTACGTCCGTGGAAAAAATGAAGATAATAGACTATTTTATGATTGCACATGGTAAAGAATGTGATTAAAGGCTCTTTTCCTATTTCGAAAGTTTTAGTTTTCGGGGGTAATAGCTACTACGTCTGTGGAAAAAATGAAGATATTAGACTATTTTATGATTGCACATGGTAAACAATGTGATTAAAGGCTCTTTTCCTATTTCAAAAGTTTTAGTTTTCGAGGGTAATAGCTACATCCGTGGAAAAAATGAAGATATTAGACTATTTTATGATTGTACATGGTAAAGAATGTGATTAAAGGCTCTTTTCCTATTTCAAAAGTTTTAGTTTTCGAGGGTAATACCTACGTCTGTGAAAAAAATGAAGATATTAGACTATTTTATGATTGCATATGGTAAAGAATGTGATTAAAGGCTCTTTTGCTATTTCAAAAGTTTTAGTTTTTGAGGGTAATAGCTACGTCTGTGGAAAAAATGAAGATATTAGACTATTTTATAATTGCACATGGTAAAGAATGTGATTAAAGGCTCTTTTGCTATTTCAAAAGTTTTAATTTTTGAAGGTAATAGCTACGTCTGTGGAAAAAATGAAGATATTAGACTATTTTATGACTGCACATGGTAAAGAATGTGATTAAAGGCTCTTTTCCTATTTCAAAAGTTTCAGTTTTCGGGGGTAATAGCTACGTCTATGGAAAAAATGAAGATATTAGACTATTTTATGATTGCAAATGGTAAAGAATGTGATTAAAGGCTCTTTTCTTATTTCAAAAGTTTTAGTTTTCGAGGGTAATAGCTATGTCTGTGGAAAAAATGAAGATATTAGACTATTTTATGATTGCAAATGGTAAAGAATGTGATTAAAGGCTCTTTTCCTATTTCAAAAGTTTTAGTTTTCAGGGGTAATAGCTACGTCTGTGGAAAAAATGAAGATATTAGACTATTTTATGATTGCAAATGGTAAAGAATGTGATTATAGGCTATTTTCCTATTTCAAAAGTTTTAGTTTTCGGGGGTAATAGCTACGTCTGTAGAAAAAATGAAGATATTAGACTATTTTATGATTGCAAATGGTAAAGAATGTGATTAAAGGCTCTTTTCCTATTTCAAAAGTTTTAGTTTTCAGGGGTAATAGCTACGTCTGTATAAAAAATGAAGATATTAGACTATTTTATGATTGCAAATGGTAAAGAATGTGATTAAAGGCTCTTTTCCTATTTCAAAAGTTTTAGTTTTCGTGAGTAATAGCTACGTCTGTGGAAAAAATGAAGATATTAGACTATTTTATGATTGCAAATGGTAAAGAATGTGATTAAAGGTTCTTTTCCTATTTCAAAAGTTTTCGTTTTCGGGGGTAATAGCTACGTCTGTGGAAAAAATGAAGATATTAGACTATTTTATGATTGCAAATGGTAAAGAATGTGATTAAAAGCTCTTTTCCTATTTCAAAAGTTTTAGTTTTCGGGGGTAATAGCTACTACTTCTGTGGAAAAAATGAAGATATTAGACTATTTTATGATTGCACATGGTAAACAATGTGATTAAAGGCTCTTTTCCTATTTCAAAAGTTTTAGTTTTCGAGGGTAATAGCTACGTCTGTGGAAAAAATGAAGATATTAGACTATTTTATGATTGCACATGGTAAAGAATGTGATTAAAGGCTCTTTTCCTATTTCAAAAGTTTTAGTTTTTGGGGGTAATAGCTACGTCTGTGGAAAAAAAAAATAATAGACTATTTTATGATTGCAAATGGCAAAGAATTTGATTAAAGGCTCTTTTCCTATTTCAAAAGTTTTAGTTTTCGAGGGTAATAGCTACATCTGTGGAAAAAATTAAGATATTGGACTATTTTATGATTGCAAATGGTAAAGAATGTGATTACAGGCTCTTTTCCTATTTCAAAAGTTTTAGTTTTCGGGGGTAATAGCTACATCCGTGGAAAAAATGAAGATATTAGACTATTTTATGATTGCACATGGTAAAGAATGTGATTAAAGGCTCTTTTCCTATTTCAAAAGTTTTAGTTTTCGAGGGTAATAGCTACGTCTGTGGAAAAAATTAAGATATTAGACTATTTTATGATTGCACATGGTAAAGAATGTGATTAAAGGCTCTTTTCCTATTTCAAAAGTTTTAGTTTTCGGGGGTAATAGCTACGTCTGTGGAAAAAATGAAGATGTTAGACTATTTTATGATTGCACATGGTAAAGAATGTGATTAAAAGCTCTTTTCCTATTTCAAATGTTTTAGTTTTCGAGGGTAATAGCTACGTCTGTGGAAAAAATGAAGATATTAGACTATTTTATGATTGTATATGGTAAAGAATGTGATTAAAGGCTCTTTTCCTATTTCAAAAGTTTTAGTTTTCGGGGGTAATAGCTATGTCTGTGGAAAAAATGAAGATATTAGACTATTTTATGATTGCACATGATAAAGAATGTGATTAAAGGCTCTTTTCCTATTTCAAAAGTTTTAGTTTTCGAGGGTAATAGCTATGTCTGTGGAAAAAATGAAAATATTAGACTATTTTATGATTGCACATGGTAAAGAATGTGATTAAAAGCTCTTTTCCTATTTCAAAAGTTTTAGTTTTCGTGGTTAATACCTACGTCTGTGGAAAAAATGAAGATATTAGACTATTTTATGATTGCATATGGTAAAGAATGTGATTAAAGGCTCTTTTGCTATTTCAAAAGTTTTAGTTTTTGAGGGTAATAGCTACGTCTGTGGAAAAAATGAAGATATTAGACTATTTTATAATTGCACATGGTAAAGAATGTGATTAAAGGCTCTTTTGCTATTTCAAAAGTTTTAGTTTTTGAGGGTAATAGCTACGTCTGTGGAAAAAAATGAAGATATTAGACTATTTTATGATTGCACATGGTAAAAAATGTGATTAAAGGCTCTTTTCCTATTTCAAAAGTTTCAGTTTTCGGGGGTAATAGCTACGTCTATGGAAAAAATGAAGATATTAGACTATTTTATGATTGCAAATGGTAAAGAATGTGATTAAAGGCTCTTTTCTTATTTCAAAAGTTTTAGTTTTCGAGGGTAATAGCTATGTCTGTGGAAAAAATGAAGATATTAGACTATTTTATGATTGCAAATGGTAAAGAATGTGATTAAAGGCTCTTTTCCTATTTCAAAAGTTTTAGTTTTCGGGGGTAATAGCTACGTCTGTGGAAAAAATGAAGATATTAGACTATTTTATGATTGCAAATGGTAAAGAATGTGATTATAGGCTATTTTCCTATTTCAAAAGTTTTAGTTTTCGGGGGTAATAGCTACGTCTGTGGAAAAAATGAAGAAATTAGACTATTTTATGATTGCAAATGGTAAAGAATGTGATTAAAGGCTCTTTTCCTATTTCAAAAGTTTTAGTTTTCAGGGGTAATAGCTACGTCTGTATAAAAAATGAAGATATTAGACTATTTTATGATTGCAAATGGTAAAGAATGTGATTAAAGGCTCTTTTCCTATTTCAAAAGTTTTAGTTTTCGGGAGTAATAGCTACGTCTGTGGAAAAAATGAAGATATTAGACTATTTTATGATTGCAAATGGTAAAGAATGTGATTAAAGGTTCTTTTCCTATTTCAAAAGTTTTCGTTTTCGGGGTTAATAGCTACGTCTGTGGAAAAAATGAAGATATTAGACTATTTTATGATTGCAAATGGTAAAGAATGTGATTAAAGGCTCTTTTCCTATTCCAAAAGTTTTAGTTTTCGGGGGTAATAGCTACGTCTGTGGAAAAAATAAAGATAATAGACTATTTTATAATTGCAAATGGCAAAGAATTTGATTAAAGGCTCTTTTCCTATTTCAAAAGTTTTAGTTTTCGGGGGTAATAGCTACGTCCGTGGAAAAAATGAGGATATTAGACTATTTTATGATTCAAAACGGTAAAGAATGTGATTATAGGCTCTTTTCCTATTTCAAAAGTTTTAGTTTTTGGGGGTAATAGCTACGTCTGTGGAAAAAATGAAGAAATTAGACTATTTTATGATTGCAAATGGTAAAGAATGTGATTAAAGGCTCTTTTCCTATTTCAAAAGTTTTAGTTTTCAGGGGTAATAGCTACGTCTGTATAAAAAATGAAGATATTAGACTATTTTATGATTGCAAATGGTAAAGAATGTGATTAAAGGCTCTTTTCCTATTTCAAAAGTTTTAGTTTTCGGGGTTAATAGCTACGTCTGTGGAAAAAATGAAGATATTAGACTATTTTATGATTGCAAATGGTAAAGAATGTGATTAAAGGTTCTTTTCCTATTTCAAAAGTTTTCGTTTTCGGGGGTAATAGCTACGTCTGTGGAAAAAATGAAGATATTAGACTATTTTATGATTGCAAATGGTAAAAAATGTGATTAAAGGCTCTTTTCCTATTCCAAAAGTTTTAGTTTTCGGGGGTAATAGCTACGTCTGTGGAAAAAATAAAGATAATAGACTATTTTATAATTGCAAATGGCAAAGAATTTGATTAAAGGCTCTTTTCCTATTTCAAAAGTTTTAGTTTTCGGGGGTAATAGCTACATCCGTGGAAAAAATGAAGATATTAGACTATTTTATGATTGCACATGGTAAAGAATGTGATTAAAGGCTCTTTTCCTATTTCAAAAGTTTTCGTTTTCGGGGGTAATAGCTACGTCTGTGGAAAAAATGAAGATATTAGACTATTTTATGATTGCAAATGGTAAAAAATGTGATTAAAGGCTCTTTTCCTATTCCAAAAGTTTTAGTTTTCGGGGGTAATAGCTACGTCTGTGGAAAAAATAAAGATAATAGACTATTTTATAATTGCAAATGGCAAAGAATTTGATTAAAGGCTCTTTTCCTATTTCAAAAGTTTTAGTTTTCGGGGGTAATAGCTACATCCGTGGAAAAAATGAAGATATTACACTATTTTATGATTGCACATGGTAAAGAATTTGATTAAAGGCTCTTTCCCTATTTCAAAAGTTTTAGTTTTCGGGGGTAATAGCTACATCTATTGAAAAAATGAAGATGTTAGACTATTTTATGATTGCACATGGTTAAGAATGTGATTAAAAGCTCTTTTCCTATTTCAAAAGTTTTAGTTTTCGAGGGTAATAGCTACGTCTGTGGAAAAAATGAAGATATTAGACTATTTTATGATTGCACATGGTAAAGAATGTGATTAAAGGCTCTTTTCCTATTTCAAAAGTTTTAGTTTTCGGGGGTAATAGCTACGTCTGTGGAAAAAATGAAGATATTAGACTATTTTATTAATGCAAATGGTAAAGAATGTGATTAAAGGCTCTTTTCCTATTTCAAAAGTTTTAGTTTTTGGGAATAATAGCTGCGTCTGTGGAAAAATGAAGATATTAGACTATTTTATGATTGCAAATGGTAAAGAATGTGATTAAAGGCTCTTTTCCTATTTCAAAAATTTTATTTTTCGGTGGTAATAGCTACGTCTGTGGAAAAAATGAAGATATTAGACTATTTTATTATTCCAAATGGTAAGGAATGTGATTAAAGGCTCTTTTCCTATTCCAAAAGTTTTAGTTTTTGGGGGTAATAGCTACGTCCGTGGAAAAAATGAAGATATTAGACTATTTTATGATTGCACATGGTAAAGAATGTGATTAAATGCTCTTTTCCTATTTCAAAAGTTTTAGTTTTCGAGGGTAATACCTACGACTGTGGAAAAAATTAAGAAATCAGACTATTTTATGATTGCACATGGTAAAGAATGTGATTAAAGGCTCTTTTCCTATTTCAAAAGTTTTAGTTTTCGGGGGTAATAGCTACGTCTGTGGAAAAAATGAAGATATTAGACTATTTTGTGAATGCAAATGGTAAAGAATGTGATTAAAGGCTCTTTTCCTATTTCAAAAGTTTTAGTTTTCGGGGGTAATAGCTGCGTCTGTGGAAAAAATGAAGATATTAGGCTATTTTATGATTGCAAATGGTAAAGAATGTGATTAAAGGCTCTTTTCCTATTTCAAAAGTTTTAGTTTTCGGGGGTAATAGCTACGTCTGTGGAAAAAATGAAGATATTAGACTATTTTATGATTGCAAATGGTAAAGAATGTGATTAAAGGCTCTTTTCCTATTTCAAAAGTTTCAGTTTTAAGGGGTAATAGCTACGTCTGTGGAAAAAATGAAGATATTAGACTATTTTATGATAGCAAATGGTAAAGAATGTGATTAAGGGCTCTTTTCCTATTTCAAAAGTTTTAGTTTTCGGGAGTAATAGCTACGTCTGTGGAAAAAATGAAGATATTAGACTATTTTATGATTGCAAATGGTAAAGAATGTGATTAAAGGTTCTTTTCCTATTTCAAATGTTTTAGTTTTCGGGGGTACTAGCTACGTCTGTGGAAAAATGAAGATATTAGACTATTTTATGATTGCAAATGGTAAAGAATGTGATTAAAGGCTCTTTTCCTATTTCAAAAGTTTTAGTTTTCAGGGGTAATAGCTACATCCGTGGAAAAATGAAGATATTAGACTATTTTATGATTGCAAATGGTAAAGAATGTGATTAAAGGCTCTTTTCCTATTCCAAAAGTTTTAGTGTTCGGGGGTAATAGCTACGTCTGTGGAAAAAATAAAGATATTAGACTATTTTATGATTGCAAATGGCAAAGAATTTGATTAAAGGCTCTTTTGCTATTTCAAAAGTTTTAGTTTTCGAGGGTAAGAGCTATGTCTGTGGAAAAAATGAAGATATTAGACTATTTTATGATTGCACATGGTAAAGAATGTGATTAAAGGCTCTTTTCCTATTTCAAAAGTTTTAGTTTTCGAGGGTAATAGCTATGTCTGTTGAAAAAATGAAGATATTAGACTATTTTATGATTGCACATGGTAAAGAATGTGATTAAAGGCTCTTTTGCTATTTCAAAAGTTTTAGTTTTTCAGGGTAATAGCTATGTCTGTGGAAAAAATGAAGATATTAGACTATTTTATGAATGCAAATGGTAAAGAATGTGATTAAAGGCTCTTTTCCTATTTCAAAAGTTTTAGTTTTCGGGGGTAATAGCTACGTCTGTGGAAAAAATGAAGATATTAGGCTATTTTATGATTGCAAATGGTAAAGAATGTGATTAAAGGCTCTTTTCCTATTTCAAAAGTTTTAATTTTCGGGAGTAATAGCTACGTCTGTGAAAAAAATGAAGATATTAGACTATTTAATGATTGCAAATGGTAAAGAATGTGATTAAAGGCTCTTTTCCTATTTCAAAAGTTTTAGTTTTCAGGTGTAGTAGCTACATCCGTGGAAAAATGAAGATATTAGACTATTTTATGATTGCAAATGGTAAAGAATGTGATTAAAGGCTCTTTTCCTATTCCAAAAGTTTTAGTGTTCGGGGGTAATAGCTACGTCTGTGGAAAAAATGAAGATATTAGACTATTTTATGATTGCAAATGGTAAAAAATGTGATTAAAGGCTCTTTTCCTATTCCAAAAGTTTTTGTTTTCGGGGGTAATAGCTACGTCTGTGGAAAAAATAAAGATATTAGACTATTTTATGATTGCAAATGGCAAAGAATTTGATTAAAGGCTCTTTTCCTATTTCAAAAGTTTTAGTTTTCGAGGGTAATAGCTACGTCTGTGGAAAAAATTAAGATATTGGACTATTTTATGATTGCAAATGGTAAAGAATGTGATTAAAGGCTCTTTTCCTATTTCAAAAGTTTTAGTTTTCAGGGGTAATAGCTAAATCCGTGGAAAAATGAAGATATTAGACTATTTTATGATTGCAAATGGTAAAGAATGTGATTAAAGGCTCTTTTTCTATTCCAAAAGTTTTAGTGTTCGGGGGTAATAGCTACGTCTGTGGAAAAAATAAAGATATTACACTATTTTATGATTGCAAATGGCAAAGAATTTGATTAAAGGCTCTTTTCCTATTTCAAAAGTTTTAGTTTTCGAGGGTAATAGCTATGTCTGTGGAAGAAATGAAGATATTAGACTATTTTATGATTGCACATGGTAAAGAATGTGATTAAAGGCTCTTTTCCTATTTCAAAAGTTTTAGTTTACGAGGGTAATAGCTATGTCTGTGGAAGAAATGAAGATATTAGACTATTTTATGAATGCAAATGGTAAAGAATGTGATTAAAGGCTCTTTTCCTATTCCAAAAGTTTCAGTTTTCAGGGGTAATAGATACGTCTGTGGAAAAAATGAAGATATTAGACTATTTTATGAATGCAAATGGTAAAGAATGTGATTAAAGGCTCTTTTCCTATTCCAAAAGTTTCAGTTTTCAGGGGTAATAGCTACGTCTGTGGAAAAAATAAAGATATTAGGCTATTTTATGATTGCAAATGGTAAAGAATGTGATTAAAGGCTCTTTTCCTATTTCAAAAGTTTTAGTTTTCGGGAATAATAGCTACGTCTGTGGAAAAAATGAAGATATTAGACTATTTTATGATTGCAAATGGTAAAGAATGTGATTAAAGGTTCTTTTCCTATTTCAAAAGTTTTAGTTTTCGGAGGTACTAGCTACGTCTGTGGAAAAAAATGAAGATATTAGACTATTTTATGATTGCAAAGGGTAAAGAATGTGATTAAAGGCTCTTTTCCTATTCCAAAAGTTTTAGTTTTCGGGGGTAATAGCTACGTCTGTGGAAAAAATAAAGATATTAGACTATTTTATGATTGCAAATGGCAAAGAATTTGATTAAAGGCTCTTTTCCTATTTCAAAAGTTTTTGTTTTCGAGGGTAATAGCTACGTCTGTGGAAAAAATTAAGATATTAAACTATTTTATGATTGCAAATGGTAAAGAATGTGATTAAAGGCTCTTTTCCTATTTCAAAAGTTTTAGTTTTCGTGGGTAATAGCTACATCCGTGGAAAAAATGAAGATATTAGACTATTTTATGATTGCAAATGGCAAAGAATTTGATTAAAGGCTCTTTTCCTATTTCAAAAGTTTTAGTTTTCGAGGGTAATAGCTACGTCTGTGGAAAAAATTAAGATATTGGACTATTTTATGATTGCAAATGGTAAAGAATGTGATTAAAGGCTCTTTTCCTATTTCAAAAGTTTTAGTTTTCGGTGGTAATAGCTACATCCATGAAAAAAATGAAGATATTAGACTATTTTATGATTGCACATGGTAAAGAATGTGATTAAAGGCTCTTTTCCTATTTCAAAAGTTTTAGTTTTCGAGGGTAATAGCTAGGTCTGTGGAAAAAATGAAGATATTAGACTATTTTATGGTTGCACATGGTAAAGAATTTGATTAAGGGCTCTTTTCCTATTTCAAAAGTTTTAGTTTTCGAGGGTAATAGCTACGTCTGTGGAAAAAATGAAGATATTAGACTATTTTATGATTGCACATGGTAAAGAATGTGATTAAAGGCTCTTTTCCTATTTCAAAAGTTTTAGTTTTCGGGGGTAATAGTTACGTCTGTGGAAAAAATGAAGATATTAGACTATTTTATGATTGCACATGGTAAAGAATTTGATTAAAAGCTCTTTTCCTATTTCAAAAGTTTTAGTTTTCGAGGGTAATAGCTATGTCTGTGGAAAAAATGAAGATATTAGACTATTTTATGATTGCACATGGTAAAGAATGTGATTAAAGGCTCTTTTCCTATTTCAAAAGTTTTAGTTTTCGTGGGTAATAGCTACGTCTGTGGAAAATATGAAGATATAAAAATGACTATTTTATGATTGCAAATGGTAAAGAATGTGATTAAAGGCTCTTTTCCTATTTCAAAAGTTTCAGTTTTCAGGGGTAATAGCTACGTCTGTGGAAAAAATGAAGATATTAGACTATTTTATGATTGCATAAGGTAAAGAATGTGATTAAAGGCTCTTTTCCTATTTCAAAAGTTTTAGTTTTCAGGGGTAATAGCTACATCCGTGGAAAAATGAAGATATTAGACTATTTTATGATTGCAAATGGTAAAGAATGTGATTAAAGGCTCTTTTCCTATTCCAAAAGTTTTAGTGTTCGGGGGTAATAGCTACGTCTGTGGAAAAAATAAAGATATTAGACTATTTTATGATTGCAAATGGCAAAGAATTTGATTAAAGGCTCTTTTCCTATTTCAAAAGTTTTAGTTTTCGAGGGTAAGAGCTATGTCTGTGGAAAAAATGAAGATATTAGACTATTTTATGATTGCACATGGTAAAGAATGTGATTAAAGGCTCTTTTCCTATTTCAAAAGTTTTAGTTTTCGAGGGTAATAGCTATGTCTGTTGAAAAAATGAAGATATTAGACTATTTTATGATTGCACATGGTAAAGAATGTGATTAAAGGCTCTTTTGCTATTTCAAAAGTTTTAGTTTTTCAGGGTAATAGCTATGTCTGTGGAAAAAATGAAGATATTAGACTATTTTATGAATGCAAATGGTAAAGAATGTGATTAAAGGCTCTTTTCCTATTTCAAAAGTTTTAGTTTTCGGGGGTAATAGCTACGTCTGTGGAAAAAATGAAGATATTAGGCTATTTTATGATTGCAAATGGTAAAGAATGTGATTAAAGGCTCTTTTCCTATTTCAAAAGTTTTAATTTTCGGGAGTAATAGCTACGTCTGTGGAAAAAATGAAGATATTAGACTATTTTATGATTGCAAATGGTAAAGAATGTGATTAAAGGCTCTTTTCCTATTCCAAAAGTTTTAGTGTTCGGGGGTAATAGCTAGGTCTGTGGAAAAAATGATGATATTAGACTATTTTATGATTGCAAATGGTAAAAAATGTGATTAAAGGCTCTTTTCCTATTCCAAAAGTTTTTGTTTTCGGGGGTAATAGCTACGTCTGTGGAAAAAATAAAGATATTAGACTATTTTATGATTGCAAATGGCAAAGAATTTGATTAAAGGCTCTTTTCCTATTTCAAAAGTTTTAGTTTTCGAGGGTAATAGCTACGTCTGTGGAAAAAATTAAGATATTGGACTATTTTATGATTGCAAATGGTAAAGAATGTGATTAAAGGCTCTTTTCCTATTTCAAAAGTTTTAGTTTTCAGGGGTAATAGCTAAATCCGTGGAAAAATGAAGATATTAGACTATTTTATGATTGCAAATGGTAAAGAATGTGATTAAAGGCTCTTTTCCTATTCCAAAAGTTTTAGTGTTCGGGGGTAATAGCTACGTCTGTGGAAAAAATAAAGATATTACACTATTTTATGATTGCAAATGGCAAAGAATTTGATTAAAGGCTCTTTTCCTATTTCAAAAGTTTTAGTTTTCGAGGGTAATAGCTATATCTGTGGAAAAAATGAAGATATTAGACTATTTTATGATTGCACATGGTAAAGAATGTGATTAAAGGCTCTTTTCCTATTTCAAAAGTTTTAGTTTTCGAGGGTAATAGCTATGTCTGTGGAAAAAATGAAGATATTAGACTATTTTATGAATGCAAATGGTAAAGAATGTGATTAAAGGCTCTTTTCCTATTCCAAAAGTTTCAGTTTTCAGGGGGTAATAGCTACGTCTGTGGAAAAAATGAAGATATTAGACTATTTTATGAATGCAAATGGTAAAGAATGTGATTAAAGGCTCTTTTCCTATTCCAAAAGTTTCAGTTTTCAGGGGTAATAGCTACGTCTGTGGAAAAAATGAAGATATTAGGCTATTTTATGATTGCAAATGGTAAAGAATGTGATTAAAGGCTCTTTTCCTATTTCAAAAGTTTTAGTTTTCGGGAATAATAGCTACGTCTGTGGAAAAAATGAAGATATTAGACTATTTTATGATTGCAAATGGTAAAGAATGTGATTAAAGGTTCTTTTCCTATTTCAAAAGTTTTAGTTTTCGGAGGTACTAGCTACGTCTGTGGAAAAAAATGAAGATATTAGACTATTTTATGATTGCAAAGGGTAAAGAATGTGATTAAAGGCTCTTTTCCTATTCCAAAAGTTTTAGTTTTCGGGGGTAATAGCTACGTCTGCGGAAAAAATAAAGATATTAGACTATTTTATGATTGCAAATGGCAAAGAATTTGATTAAAGGCTCTTTTCCTATTTCAAAAGTTTTGGTTTTCGAGGGTAATAGCTACGTCTGTGGAAAAAATTAAGATATTGGACTATTTTATGATTGCAAATGGTAAAGAATGTGATTAAAGGCTCTTTTCCTATTTCAAAAGTTTTAGTTTTCGTGGGTAATAGCTACATCCGTGGAAAAAATGAAGATATTAGACTATTTTATGATTGCAAATGGCAAAGAATTTGATTAAAGGCTCTTTTCCTATTTCAAAAGTTTTAGTTTTCGAGGGTAATAGCTACGTCTGTGGAAAAAATTAAGATATTGGACTATTTTATGATTGCAAATGGTAAAGAATGTGATTAAAGGCTCTTTTCCTATTTCAAAAGTTTTAGTTTTCGGTGGTAATAGCTACATCCATGAAAAAAATGAAGATATTAGACTATTTTATGGTTGCACATGGTAAAGAATTTGATTAAGGGCTCTTTTCCTATTTCAAAAGTTTTAGTTTTCGAGGGTAATAGCTACGGGTGTGGAAAAAATGAAGACATTAGACTATTTTATGATTGCACATGGTAAAGAATGTGATTAAAAGCTCTTTTCCTATTTCAAAAGTTTTAGTTTTCGAGGGTAATAGCTATGTCTGTGGAAAAAATGAAGATATTAGACTATTTTATGATTGCACATGGTAAAGAATGTGATTAAAGGCTCTTTTCCTATTTCAAAAGTTTTAGTTTTCGTGGGTAATAGCTACGTCTGTGGAAAATATGAAGATATAAAAATGACTATTTTATGATTGCAAATGGTAAAGAATGCGATTAAAGGCTCTTTTCCTATTTCAAAAGTTTCAGTTTTCAGGGGTAATAGCTATGTCTGTGGAAAAAATGAAGATATTAGACTATTTTATGATTGCAAATGGTAAAGAATGTGATTAAAGGCTCTTTTCCTATTTCAAAAGTTTTAGTTTTCGGGAGTAATAGCTACGTCTGTGGAAAAAATGAAGATATTAGACTATTTTATGATTGCAAATGGTAAAGAATGTGATTAAAGGCTCTTTTCCTATTTCAAAAGTTTTAGTTTTCGGGAGTAATAGCTACGTCTGTGGAAAAAATGAAGATATTAGACTATTTTATGATTGCACATGGTAAAGAATGTGATTAAAGGCTCTTTTCCTATTTCAAAAGTTTTAGTTTTCGAGGGTAATAGCTATGTCTGTGGAAAAAATGAAGATATTAGACTATTTTATGATTGCACATGGTAAAGAATGTGATTAAAGGCTCTTTTGCTATTTCAAAAGTTTTAGTTTTTGAGGGTAATAGCTATGTCTGTGGAAAAAATGAAGATATTAGACTATTTTATGAATACAAATGGTAAAGAATGTGATTAAAGGCTCTTTTCCTATTTCAAAAGTTTTAGTTTTCGGGGGTAATAGCTACGTCTGTGGAAAAAATGAAGATATTAGGCTATTTTATGATTGCAAATGGTAAAGAATGTGATTAAAGGCTCTTTTCCTATTTCAAAAGTTTTAGTTTTCGGGAGTAATAGCTACGTCTGTGGAAAAAATGAACATATTAGACTATTTTATGATTGCAAATGGTAAAGAATGTGATTAAAGGTTCTTTTCCTCTTTCAAAAGTTTTAGTTTTCGGGGGTACTAGCTACATCTGTGGAAAAAATGAAGATATTAGACTATTTTATGATTGCAAATGGTAAAAAATGTGATTAAAGGCTCTTTTCCTATTCCAAAAGTTTTTGTTTTCGGGGGTAATAGCTACGTCTGTGGAAAAAATAAAGATATTAGACTATTTTATGATTGCAAATGGCAAAGAATTTGATTAAAGGCTCTTTTTCTATTTCAAAAGTTTTAGTTTTCGAGGGTAATAGCTACGTCTGTGGAAAAAATTAAGATATTGGACTATTTTATGATTGCAAATGGTAAAGAATGTGATTAAAGGCTCTTTTCCTATTTTAAAAGTTTTAGTTTTCAGGGGTAATAGCTACATCCGTGGAAAAATGAAAATATTAGACTATTTTATGATTGCAAATGGTAAAGAATGTGATTAAAGGCTCTTTTCCTAATCCAAAAGTTTTAGTGTTCGGGGGTAATAGCTACGTCTGTGGAAAAAATAAAGATATTAGACTATTTTATGATTGCAAATGGCAAAGAATTTGATTAAAGGCTCTTTTCCTATTTCAAAAGTTTTAGTTTTCGAGGGTAATAGCTATGTCTGTGGAAAAAATGAAGATATTAGACTATTTTATGATTGCACATGGTAAAGAATGTGATTAAAGGCTCTTTTCCTATTTCAAAAGTTTTAGTTTTCGAGGGTAATAGCTATGTCTGTGGAAAAAATGAAGATATTAGACTATTTTATGATTGCACATGGTAAAGAATGTGATTAAAGGCTCTTTTGCTATTTCAAAAGTTTTAGTTTTTGAGGGTAATAGCTATGTCTGTGGAAAAAATGAAGATATTAGACTATTTTATGAATGCAAATGGTAAAGAATGTGATTAAAGGCTCTTTTTCTATTCCAAAAGTTTCAGTTTTCAGGGATAATAGCTACGTCTGTGGAAAAAATGAAGATATTAGGCTATTTTATGATTGCAAATGGTAAAGAATGTGATTAAAGGCTCTTTTCCTATTTCAAAAGTTTTAGTTTTCGGGAGTAATTGCTACGTCTGTGGAAAAAATGAAGATATTAGACTATTTTATGATTGCAAATGGTAAAGAATGTGATTAAAGGTTCTTTTCCTATTTCAAAAGTTTTAGTTTTCGGAGGTACTAGCTACGTCTGTGGAAAAAATGAAGATATTAGACTATTTTATGATTGCAAATGGTAAAGAATGTGATTAATGGCTCTTTTCCTATTCCAAAAGTTTTAGTTTTCGGGGGTAATAGCTACGTCTGTGGAAAAAATAAAGATATTAGACTATTTTATGATTGCAAATGGCAAAGAATTTGATTAAAGGCTTTTTTCCTATTTCAAAAGTTTTGGTTTTCGAGGGTAATAGCTACGTCTGTGGAAAAAATTAAGATATTGGACTATTTTATGATTGCAAATGGTAAAGAATGTGATTAAAGGCTCTTTTCCTATTTCAAAAGTTTTAGTTTTCGGGGGTAATAGCTACATCCGTGGAAAAAATGAAGATATTAGACTATTTTATGATTGCAAATGGCAAAGAATTTGATTAAAGGCTCTTTTCCTATTTCAAAAGTTTTAGTTTTCGAGGGTAATAGCTACGTCTGTGGAAAAAATTAAGATATTGGACTATTTTATGATTGCAAATGGTAAAGAATGTGATTAAAGGCTTTTTTCCTATTTCAAAAGTTTTAGTTTTCGGTGGTAATAGCTACATCCGTGGAAAAAATGAAGATATTAGACTATTTTATGATTGCACATGGTAAAGAATGTGATTAAAGGCTCTTTTCCTATTTCAAAAGTTTTAGTTTTCGAGGGTAATAGCTAGGTCTGTGGAAAAAATGAAGATATTAGACTATTTTATGATTGCACATGGTAAAGAATGTGATTAAAGGCTCTTTTCCTATTTCAAAAGTTTTAGTTTTCGGGGGTAATAGTTACGTCTGTAGAAAAAATGAAGATATTAGACTATTTTATGATTGCACATGGTAAAGAATTTGATTAAAGGCTCTTTTCCTATTTCAAAAGTTTTAGTTTTCGAGGGTAATAGCTATGTCTGTGGAAAAAATGAAGATATTAGACTATTTTATGATTGCACATGGTAAAGAATGTGAATAAAGGCTCTTTTCCTATTTCAAAAGTTTTAGTTTTCGAGGGTAATAGCTACGTCTGTGGAAAAAGTTAAGATATTGGACTATTTTATGATTGCAAATGGTAAAGAATGTTATTAAAGGCTCTTTTCCTATTTCAAAAGTTTTAGTTGTCGGGGGTAATAGCTACATCCGTGGAAAAAATGAAGATATTAGACTATTTTATGATTGCAAATGGTAAAGAATGTGATTAAAGGCTCTTTTCCTATTCCAAAAGTTTTAGTGTTCGGGGGTAATAGCTACGTCTGTGGAAAAAATAAAGATATTAGACTATTTTATGATTGCAAATGGCAAAGAATTTGATTAAAGGCTCTTTTCCTATTTCAAAAGTTTTAGTTTTCGAGGGTAATAGCTACGTCTGTGGAAAAAATTAAGATATTGGACTATTTTATGATTGCAAATGGTAAAGAATGTGATTAAAGGCTCTTTTCCTATTCCAAAAGTTTTAGTTTTCGGGTGTAATAGCTACGTCCGTGGAAAAAATGAAGATATTAGACTATTTTATGATTGCACATGGTAAAGAATGTGATTAAAGGCTCTTTTCCTATTTCAAAAGTTTTAGTTTTCGGGGGTAATAGCTACGTCTGTGGAAAAAATTAAGATATCAGACTATTTTATGATTGCACACGGTAAAGAATGTGATTAAAGGCTCTTTTCCTATTTCAAAAGTTTTAGTTTTCGGGGGTAATAGCTACGTCTGTGGAAAAAATGAAGATATTAGACTATTTTATGATTGCACTTGGTAAAGAATGTGATTAAAGGCTCTTTTCCTATTTCAAAAGTTTTAGTTTTCGGGGGTAATAGTTACGTCTGTTAAAAAAATGAAGATATTAGACTATTTTATGATTTCACATGGTAAAGAATGTGATTAAAATCTCTTTTCCTATTTCAAAAGTTTTAGTTTTCGAGGGTAATAGCTATGTCTGTGGAAAAAATGAAGATATTAGACTATTTTATGATTGCACATGGTAAAGAATGTGATTAAAGGCTCTTTTCCTATTTCAAAAGTTTTAGTTTTCGGGGGTAATAGCTACGTCTGTGGAAAAAATGAAAATATTAGACCATTTTATGATTGCAAATGGTAAAGAATGTGATTAAAGGCTCTTTTCCTATTTCAAAAGTTCTAGTTTTCGAGGGTAATAGCTATGTCTGTGGAAAAAATGAAGATATTAGACTATTTTATGATTGCAAATGGTAAAGAATGTGATTAAAGGCTCTTTTCCTATTTCAAAAGTTTTAATTTTCGGGGGTAATAGCTACGTCTGTGGAAAAATGAAGATATTAGGCTATTTTATGTTTGCAAATGGTAAAGAATGTGATTAAAGGCTCTTTTCCTATTTCAAAAGTTTTAGTTTTCGGGAGTAATAGCTACGTCTGTGGAAAAAATGAAGATATTAGACTATTTTATGATTGCACATGGTAAAGAATGTGATTAAAGGTTCTTTTCCTATTTCAAAAGTTTTAGTTTTTGGGGGTACTAGCTACGTCTGTGGAAAAAATGAAGATATTAGACTATTTTATGATTTCATATGGTAAAGAATGTGATTAAAGGCTCTTTTCCTATTCCAAAAGTTTTAGTTTTCAGGGGTAATAGCTACGTCTGTGGAAAAAATAAAGATATTAGACTATTTTATGATTGCAAATGGCAAAGAATTTGATTAAAGGCTCTTTTCCTATTTCAAAAGTTTTAGTTTTCGAGGGTAATAGCTATGTCTGTGGAAAAAGTTAAGATATTGGACTATTTTATGATTGCAAATGGTAAAGAATGTGATTAAAGGCTCTTTTCCTATTTCAAAAGTTTTAGTTTTCGGGGGTAATAGCTACGTCCGTGGAAAAAATGAAGAAATTAGACTATTTTATGATTGCAAATGGTAAAGAATGTGATTAAAGGCTCTTTTCCTATTACAAAAGTTTTAGTATTCGGGGGTAATAGCTACGTCTGTGGAAAAAATAAAGATATTAGACTATTTTATGATTGCAAATGGCAAAGAATTTGATTAAAGGCTCTTTTCCTATTTCAAAAGTTTTAGTTTTCGAGGGTAATAGCCACGTCTGTGGAAAAAATGAAGATATTAGACTATTTTATGACTGCACATGGTAAAGAATGTGATTAAAGGCTCTTTTCCTATTTCAAAAGTTTTAGTTTTCGGGGGTAATAGTTACGTCTGTTAAAAAAATGAAGATATTAGACTATTTTATGATTTCACATGGTAAAGAATGTGATTAAAGGTTCTTTTCCTATTTCAAAAGTTTTAGTTTTTGGGGGTACTAGCTACGTCTGTGGAAAAAATGAAGATATTAGACT
>NW_027064529.1:0-25685 GCF_032884065.1 Artemia franciscana
TTTGCACAAGGCCGCAAGCCTTCACTAGAAACAGTGAAAGTTTGATTCTAGCTAGTCTATCTACTATTTCTATGAGTCATATGCAAGACGTCATTTTAGAAAAGACGCGCAGTGGCCGATGCAAGACGTCATTTTAGAAAAGACGCGCAGTGGCAGATATAGACTAACCCATTCTCTAGCCGATATTATATATCAAAGGATCTAGGATCCTTTCAAAGGATCTCATCTAGGGATCTAGATGAGTAGATCTCTGACCTAGTAAGCAAATCCACGAACACCGCCCCGTTTAATAAAACTTCAATAAAACTTTTAATAGATTCAGCAGTGAAAGTTCGATTCTAGCTAGTCTCAATAATTTAATATATAGTTTTATTAAACGGGGCGGTGTTCGTGGATTTGCGTCTTTTCTAAAATGACGTCTTGCATATGACTCATAGAAATAGTAGATAGACTAGCTAGAATCAAACTTTCTTGTAATCTAATTGATTTTAAAAAACTTACTAATAAATCAAAATAGTAGCTAGTCTCAAACTAGAATCATATAATCATTTTATCATTAAATGATAAACTAATCTAGGTGACTATTAGAAATAGACAATGATGAGTACTACAAGTTTTTAAAATCAATTAGAATACAAGAAAGTTTGATTCTAGCTAGTCTAGCAAGTTTGATTCTAGCAGAGTCATATGCAAGAATATAATATCGGTAGAAATAGACAATAATATCGGCCACTGCGCGTCTTTTCTAAAATGATAGAAAAGACGCACAGTGGCCGATATTATTGTCTATTTCTACGATATTATTGTCTATTTCTACGATATTATTGTCTTGCATATGGACTCATAGAAATAGTAGATAGACTAGCTAGAATCTTTTCTAAAATAATACCGTCTTTTCTAAAATAATCATAGATAAAATAATAAGAGTCATATGCAAGACAATAATATCGTAGAAATAGACAATAATATCGGCCACTGCGCGTCGTTTCTATCATTTTAGAAAAGACGCGCAGTGGCGATATTATTGTCTATTTCTACCGATATTATATTCTTGCATATGACTCTATGATAAACTAAAACTAGAGGAAGTTTTATAGACTATTGATTCTAGACCAGCTAGAATCAATAGTAGATATTATATTCTAGAGTTCTAGAATATCTATTAAATCTATTTGAATATCGGCCACCTAGATTAGTTTATCATTTGAAACTTTCAAACATAAATGACTATATTCATATTATGTTATTGAAATAGTAGATAGACTAGATCTCATCTAGAGATCTAGATGAGTAGATCTCTGACCTAGTAAGCAAATCCACGAATCAGAAATAGTAGAAATTGATAAGAATAGTAGATAGACTAGCTAGAATCAAACTTTCTTGTATTCTAATTGATTTTTAAAAACTATAGATAGCTTTCAAACTCATAGAAATAGTAGATAGACTAGATGTCCGTTTAATAAAACTTCTGAAAATGTTCTCTGAAAATGTTCTCAATTTTATAAAACTCATAGAAATAGTAGATAGACTAGATCTCATCTAGAGATCTAGATGAGTAGATCTCTGACCTAGTAAGCAAATCCACGAACACCGCCCCGTTTAATAAAACTTCAATAAAACTTTTAATAGATTCAGCAGTGAAAGTTTGATTCTAGCTAGTCTATCTACTATTTCTATGAGTCATATGCAAGACAATAATATCGTAGAAATAGACAATAATATCGGCCACTGCGCGTCTTTTCTAAAATGACGTCTTGCATATGACTCATAGAAATAGTAGATAGACTAGCTAGAATCAAACTTTCTTGTATTCTAATTGATTTTAAAAACTTACTAATAAATCAAAATAGTAGCTAGTCTCAAACTAGAATCATTTAATCATTTTATCATTAAATGATAAACTAATCTAGGTGACTATTAGAAATAGACAATGATGAGTACAACAAGTTTTATTGAACGGGAAATATAAACTATATTATTGTTTTTCATAACAATAATATCGGTAACTGCGCGTCCTTTCTAAAATGATAGAAAAGACGCGCAGTGCCGATATTATTGTCTATTTCTACGATATTATTGTGTTGCATATGACTCATAGAAATAGTAGATAGACTAGCTAGAATCTTTTCTAAAAACTCTATCTGTTTTAAAAAATTGATTCTAGCAAATCCACGAACACCGCCCCGTTTAATGAACCGTTTAATGAACACCGTCCCGTTTTCTATGAGTCATATGCAAGACAATAATATCGTAGTCTGTATCAAAAAATGATAACTTAAATGATAAACTAATCTAGGTGGCCGATATTCAAATAGATTTATCTTATCTAAAGTCTTGCATATGACTCATAGAAATAGTAGATAGACTAGCTAGAATCAAACTTTCTTGTATTCTAATTGATTTTAAAAACTTACTAATAAATCAAAATAGTAGCTAGTCTCAAACTAGAATCAAACTTTCACTGCTGAATCTATTAAAAGTTTTATTGAAGTTTTAAAATGAAGATATAAAATATTTTGCACAAGGACTTGCATATGACTCATAGAAATAGTAGATAGACTAGCTAGAATAGCTAGTCTATGTGAAGAAACGGGGCGGTGTATAGTTTTTATAAAATTAATTCTAGCAAATCATCTATGAGTCATATGCAAGACGTCATTTTAGAAAAGACGCGCAGAGGCCGATATTATTGTCTATTTCTACCGATATTATAGTAGATAGACTAGCTAGAATCAAACTTTCTTGTATTCTAATTGATTTTAAAAACTATCTACTTCTATTTGCAAATCTGCATAGAAAACTTTTAGTTCACATACGAACTAGTGCTATTCTATTGATTCTATTAGAATTCTAGTAGATAGATAAATAATATATAGATAAACTAATATATAACTTTTAATAGATTCAGCAGTGAAAGTTTGATTCTATTTCTATGAGTCATACGCATATTCTCATATGCAAGTCCATAACTCTTAATAAAGTTAAAAACTCATATGCAAGACAATAAAATTTAATAAAAATAAAAAATTTCATATAAAAGACAATGTGCAAGACAATAATATCGATATTATTGAAGTTTTATTAAACGGGGCGGTGTTCGTGGATTTGCTTACTAGGTCAGAGATCTACTCATCTAGATCTCTAGATGAGATCTAGTCTATCTACTATTTCTGAGAGTTTTATAAAATTGAGAACATTTTCAGAGAACATTTCCTATGTTTTAATATCGGCTAGATTGACAGTTTACATGTTTAATTGTTTATTGAACGGGGCGGTGTTCGTGGATTTGCTTACTTTTATTAAAATCTACTATTTCTATGAGTCATATGCAAGACGTCATTTTAGAAAAGACGCGCAGTGGCCGATGGAAGACGTCATTTTAGAAAAGACGCGCAGTGGCCGATATAGACAAACCCATTCTCTATCCGATATTATATATCAAACTTTCACTGTTTCTAGTGAAGGCTTGCGGCAATGTGCAAAATATTTTCCTCTATGCCTCTAGGTGGATTCTAGCTGGTCTAGAGGAAATCTCCTCTAGTCTATATACTTCAATATATTTCCTTTCTAGTAGAGAGACAATAATATCGGCCACTGCGCGTCTTTTCTAAAATGACGTTCAGATAATCTGATCTATATAGTTTTATAAAAGTTAATCCACGAACACCGCCCCGTTTAATAAAACTTCAATTTGATATAATTCTGACTATTTCTATGAGTCATATGCAAGACAATAATATCGTAGAAATAGACAATAATATCGGCCACTGCGCGTCTTTTCAATTTGAATAATTCTGACTATTTTATGATTGCAAATGGTAAAGAATGTGATTAAAGGCTCTTTTCCTATTTCAAAAGTTTTAGTTTTCGAGGGTAATAGCTACGTATGTTGAAAAAATGAAGATATTAGACTATTTTATGATTGCAAATGGTAAAGAATGTGATTAAAGGCTCTTTTCCTATTTCAAAAGTTTTAGTTTTCGAGGGTAATAGCTACGTATGTTGAAAAAATGAAGATATTAGACTATTTTATGATTGCAAATGGTAAAGAATGTGATTAAAGGCTCTTTTCCTATTTCAAAAGTTTTAGTTTTCGAGGGTAATAGCTACGTATGTTGAAAAAATGAAGATATTAGACTATTTTATGATTGCAAATGGTAAAGAATGTGATTAAAGGCTCTTTTCCTATTTCAAAAGTTTTAGTTTTCGAGGGTAATAGCTACGTATGTTGAAAAAATGAAGATATTAGACTATTTTATGATTGCAAATGGTAAAGAATGTGATTAAAGGCTCTTTTCCTATTTCAAAAGTTTTAGTTTTCGAGGGTAATAGCTACGTATGTTGAAAAAATGAAGATATTAGACTATTTTATGATTGCAAATGGTAAAGAATGTGATTAAAGGCTCTTTTCCTATTTCAAAAGTTTTAGTTTTCGAGGGTAATAGCTACGTATGTTGAAAAAATGAAGATATTAGACTATTTTATGATTGCAAATGGTAAAGAATGTGATTAAAGGCTCTTTTCCTATTTCAAAAGTTTTAGTTTTCGAGGGTAATAGCTACGTATGTTGAAAAAATGAAGATATTAGACTATTTTATGATTGCAAATGGTAAAGAATGTGATTAAAGGCTCTTTTCCTATTTCAAAAGTTTTAGTTTTCGAGGGTAATAGCTACGTATGTTGAAAAAATGAAGATATTAGACTATTTTATGATTGCAAATGGTAAAGAATGTGATTAAAGGCTCTTTTCCTATTTCAAAAGTTTTAGTTTTCGAGGGTAATAGCTACGTATGTTGAAAAAATGAAGATATTAGACTATTTTATGATTGCAAATGGTAAAGAATGTGATTAAAGGCTCTTTTCCTATTTCAAAAGTTTTAGTTTTCGAGGGTAATAGCTACGTATGTTGAAAAAATGAAGATATTAGACTATTTTATGATTGCAAATGGTAAAGAATGTGATTAAAGGCTCTTTTCCTATTTCAAAAGTTTTAGTTTTCGAGGGTAATAGCTACGTATGTTGAAAAAATGAAGATATTAGACTATTTTATGATTGCAAATGGTAAAGAATGTGATTAAAGGCTCTTTTCCTATTTCAAAAGTTTTAGTTTTCGAGGGTAATAGCTACGTATGTTGAAAAAATGAAGATATTAGACTATTTTATGATTGCAAATGGTAAAGAATGTGATTAAAGGCTCTTTTCCTATTTCAAAAGTTTTAGTTTTCGAGGGTAATAGCTACGTATGTTGAAAAAATGAAGATATTAGACTATTTTATGATTGCAAATGGTAAAGAATGTGATTAAAGGCTCTTTTCCTATTTCAAAAGTTTTAGTTTTCGAGGGTAATAGCTACGTATGTTGAAAAAATGAAGATATTAGACTATTTTATGATTGCAAATGGTAAAGAATGTGATTAAAGGCTCTTTTCCTATTTCAAAAGTTTTAGTTTTCGAGGGTAATAGCTACGTATGTTGAAAAAATGAAGATATTAGACTATTTTATGATTGCAAATGGTAAAGAATGTGATTAAAGGCTCTTTTCCTATTTCAAAAGTTTTAGTTTTCGAGGGTAATAGCTACGTATGTTGAAAAAATGAAGATATTAGACTATTTTATGATTGCAAATGGTAAAGAATGTGATTAAAGGCTCTTTTCCTATTTCAAAAGTTTTAGTTTTCGAGGGTAATAGCTACGTATGTTGAAAAAATGAAGATATTAGACTATTTTATGATTGCAAATGGTAAAGAATGTGATTAAAGGCTCTTTTCCTATTTCAAAAGTTTTAGTTTTCGAGGGTAATAGCTACGTATGTTGAAAAAATGAAGATATTAGACTATTTTATGATTGCAAATGGTAAAGAATGTGATTAAAGGCTCTTTTCCTATTTCAAAAGTTTTAGTTTTCGAGGGTAATAGCTACGTATGTTGAAAAAATGAAGATATTAGACTATTTTATGATTGCAAATGGTAAAGAATGTGATTAAAGGCTCTTTTCCTATTTCAAAAGTTTTAGTTTTCGAGGGTAATAGCTACGTATGTTGAAAAAATGAAGATATTAGACTATTTTATGATTGCAAATGGTAAAGAATGTGATTAAAGGCTCTTTTCCTATTTCAAAAGTTTTAGTTTTCGAGGGTAATAGCTACGTATGTTGAAAAAATGAAGATATTAGACTATTTTATGATTGCAAATGGTAAAGAATGTGATTAAAGGCTCTTTTCCTATTTCAAAAGTTTTAGTTTTCGAGGGTAATAGCTACGTATGTTGAAAAAATGAAGATATTAGACTATTTTATGATTGCAAATGGTAAAGAATGTGATTAAAGGCTCTTTTCCTATTTCAAAAGTTTTAGTTTTCGAGGGTAATAGCTACGTATGTTGAAAAAATGAAGATATTAGACTATTTTATGATTGACAAATGGTAAAGAATGTGATTAAAGGCTCTTTTCCTATTTCAAAAGTTTTAGTTTTCGAGGGTAATAGCTACGTATGTTGAAAAAATGAAGATATTAGACTATTTTATGATTGCAAATGGTAAAGAATGTGATTAAAGGCTCTTTTCCTATTTCAAAAGTTTTAGTTTTCGAGGGTAATAGCTACGTATGTTGAAAAAATGAAGATATTAGACTATTTTATGATTGCAAATGGTAAAGAATGTGATTAAAGGCTCTTTTCCTATTTCAAAAGTTTTAGTTTTCGAGGGTAATAGCTACGTATGTTGAAAAAATGAAGATATTAGACTATTTTATGATTGCAAATGGTAAAGAATGTGATTAAAGGCTCTTTTCCTATTTCAAAAGTTTTAGTTTTCGAGGGTAATAGCTACGTATGTTGAAAAAATGAAGATATTAGACTATTTTATGATTGCAAATGGTAAAGAATGTGATTAAAGGCTCTTTTCCTATTTCAAAAGTTTTAGTTTTCGAGGGTAATAGCTACGTATGTTGAAAAAATGAAGATATTAGACTATTTTATGATTGCAAATGGTAAAGAATGTGATTAAAGGCTCTTTTCCTATTTCAAAAGTTTTAGTTTTCGAGGGTAATAGCTACGTATGTTGAAAAAATGAAGATATTAGACTATTTTATGATTGCAAATGGTAAAGAATGTGATTAAAGGCTCTTTTCCTATTTCAAAAGTTTTAGTTTTCGAGGGTAATAGCTACGTATGTTGAAAAAATGAAGATATTAGACTATTTTATGATTGCAAATGGTAAAGAATGTGATTAAAGGCTCTTTTCCTATTTCAAAAGTTTTAGTTTTCGAGGGTAATAGCTACGTATGTTGAAAAAATGAAGATATTAGACTATTTTATGATTGCAAATGGTAAAGAATGTGATTAAAGGCTCTTTTCCTATTTCAAAAGTTTTAGTTTTCGAGGGTAATAGCTACGTATGTTGAAAAAATGAAGATATTAGACTATTTTATGATTGCAAATGGTAAAGAATGTGATTAAAGGCTCTTTTCCTATTTCAAAAGTTTTAGTTTTCGAGGGTAATAGCTACGTATGTTGAAAAAATGAAGATATTAGACTATTTTATGATTGCAAATGGTAAAGAATGTGATTAAAGGCTCTTTTCCTATTTCAAAAGTTTTAGTTTTCGAGGGTAATAGCTACGTATGTTGAAAAAATGAAGATATTAGACTATTTTATGATTGCAAATGGTAAAGAATGTGATTAAAGGCTCTTTTCCTATTTCAAAAGTTTTAGTTTTCGAGGGTAATAGCTACGTATGTTGAAAAAATGAAGATATTAGACTATTTTATGATTGCAAATGGTAAAGAATGTGATTAAAGGCTCTTTTCCTATTTCAAAAGTTTTAGTTTTCGAGGGTAATAGCTACGTATGTTGAAAAAATGAAGATATTAGACTATTTTATGATTGCAAATGGTAAAGAATGTGATTAAAGGCTCTTTTCCTATTTCAAAAGTTTTAGTTTTCGAGGGTAATAGCTACGTATGTTGAAAAAATGAAGATATTAGACTATTTTATGATTGCAAATGGTAAAGAATGTGATTAAAGGCTCTTTTCCTATTTCAAAAGTTTTAGTTTTCGAGGGTAATAGCTACGTATGTTGAAAAAATGAAGATATTAGACTATTTTATGATTGCAAATGGTAAAGAATGTGATTAAAGGCTCTTTTCCTATTTCAAAAGTTTTAGTTTTCGAGGGTAATAGCTACGTATGTTGAAAAAATGAAGATATTAGACTATTTTATGATTGCAAATGGTAAAGAATGTGATTAAAGGCTCTTTTCCTATTTCAAAAGTTTTAGTTTTCGAGGGTAATAGCTACGTATGTTGAAAAAATGAAGATATTAGACTATTTTATGATTGCAAATGGTAAAGAATGTGATTAAAGGCTCTTTTCCTATTTCAAAAGTTTTAGTTTTCGAGGGTAATAGCTACGTATGTTGAAAAAATGAAGATATTAGACTATTTTATGATTGCAAATGGTAAAGAATGTGATTAAAGGCTCTTTTCCTATTTCAAAAGTTTTAGTTTTCGAGGGTAATAGCTACGTATGTTGAAAAAATGAAGATATTAGACTATTTTATGATTGCAAATGGTAAAGAATGTGATTAAAGGCTCTTTTCCTATTTCAAAAGTTTTAGTTTTCGAGGGTAATAGCTACGTATGTTGAAAAAATGAAGATATTAGACTATTTTATGATTGCAAATGGTAAAGAATGTGATTAAAGGCTCTTTTCCTATTCAAAAGTTTTAGTTTTCGAGGGTAATAGCTACGTATGTTGAAAAAATGAAGATATTAGACTATTTTATGATTGCAAATGGTAAAGAATGTGATTAAAGGCTCTTTTCCTATTTCAAAAGTTTTAGTTTTCGAGGGTAATAGCTACGTATGTTGAAAAAATGAAGATATTAGACTATTTTATGATTGCAATGGTAAAGAATGTGATTAAAGGCTCTTTTCCTATTTCAAAAGTTTTAGTTTTCGAGGGTAATAGCTACGTATGTTGAAAAAATGAAGATATTAGACTATTTTATGATTGCAAATGGTAAAGAATGTGATTAAAGGCTCTTTTCCTATTTCAAAAGTTTTAGTTTTCGAGGGTAATAGCTACGTATGTTGAAAAAATGAAGATATTAGACTATTTTATGATTGCAAATGGTAAAGAATGTGATTAAAGGCTCTTTTCCTATTTCAAAAGTTTTAGTTTTCGAGGGTAATAGCTACGTATGTTGAAAAAATGAAGATATTAGACTATTTTATGATTGCATGGTAAAGAATGTGATTAAAGGCTCTTTTCCTATTTCAAAAGTTTTAGTTTTCGAGGGTAATAGCTACGTATGTTGAAAAAATGAAGATATTAGACTATTTTATGATTGCAAATGGTAAAGAATGTGATTAAAGGCTCTTTTCCTATTTCAAAAGTTTTAGTTTTCGAGGGTAATAGCTACGTATGTTGAAAAAAAGAAGATATTAGACTATTTTATGATTGCAAATGGTAAAGAATGTGATTAAAGGCTCTTTTCCTATTTCAAAAGTTTTAGTTTTCGAGGGTAATAGCTACGTATGTTGAAAAAATGAAGATATTAGACTATTTTATGATTGCAAATGGTAAAGAATGTGATTAAAGGCTCTTTTCCTATTTCAAAAGTTTTAGTTTTCGAGGGTAATAGCTACGTATGTTGAAAAAATGAAGATATTAGACTATTTTATGATTGCAAATGGTAAAGAATGTGATTAAAGGCTCTTTTCCTATTTCAAAAGTTTTAGTTTTCGAGGGTAATAGCTACGTATGTTGAAAAAATGAAGATATTAGACTATTTTATGATTACAAATGGTAAAGAATGTGATTAAAGGCTCTTTTCCTATTTCAAAAGTTTTAGTTTTTGAGGGTAATAGTTACGTATGTTGAAAAAATGAAGATATTAGACTATTTTATGATTGCAAATGGTAAAGAATGTGATTAAAGGCTCTTTTCCTATTTCAAAAGTTTTAGTTTTCGAGGGTAATAGCTACGTATGTTGAAAAAATGAAGATATTAGACTATTTTATGATTGCAAATGGTAAAGAATGTGATTAAAGGCTCTTTTCCTATTTCAAAAGTTTTAGTTTTCGACGGGTAATAGCTACGTATGTTGAAAAAATGAAGATATTAGACTATTTTATGATTGCACATGGTAAAGAATGTGATTAAAGGCTCTTTTCCTATTTCAAAAGTTTTAGTTTTCGAGGGTAATAGCTACGTATGTTGAAAAAATGAAGATATTAGACTATTTTATGATTGCACTGGTAAAGAATGTGATTAAAGGCTCTTTTCCTATTTCAAAAGTTTTAGTTTTCGAGGGTAATAGCTACGTATGTTGAAAAAATGAAGATATTAGACTATTTTATGATTGCAAATGGTAAAGAATGTGATTAAAGGCTCTTTTCCTATGTCAAAAGTTTTAGTTTTCGAGGGTAATAGCTACGTATGTTGAAAACATGAAGATATTAGACTATTTTATGATTGCACATGGTAAAGAATGTGATTAAAGGCTCTTTTCCTATTTCAAAAGTTTTAGTTTTCGAGGGTAATAGCTACGTATGTTGAAAAAATGAAGATATTAGACTATTTTATGATTGCAAATGGTAAAGAATGTGATTAAAGGCTCTTTTCCTATTTCAAAAGTTTTAGTTTTCGAGGGTAATAGCTACGTATGTTGAAAAAATGAAGATATTAGACTATTTTATGATTGCAAATGGTAAAGAATGTGATTAAAGGCTCTTTTCCTATTTCAAAAGTTTTAGTTTTCGAGGGTAATAGCTACGTATGTTGAAAAAATGAAGATATTAGACTATTTTATGATTGCAAATGGTGAAGAATGTGATTAAAGGCTCTTTTCCTATTTCAAAAGTTTTAGTTTTCGAGGGTAATAGCTACGTATGTTGAAAAAATGAAGATATTAGACTATTTTATGATTGCAAATGGTAAAGAATGTGATTAAAGGCTCTTTTCCTATTTCAAAAGTTTTAGTTTTCGAGGGTAATAGCTACGTATGTTGAAAAAATGAAGATATTAGACTATTTTATGATGACAAATGGTAAAGAATGTGATTAAAGGCTCTTTTCCTATTTCAAAAGTTTTAGTTTTTGAGGGTAATAGTTACGTATGTTGAAAAAATGAAGATATTAGACAATTTTATGATTGCAAATGGTAAAGAATGTGATTAAAGGCTCTTTTCCTATTTCAAAAGTTTTAGTTTTCGAGGGTAATAGCTACGTATGTTGAAAAAATGAAGATATTAGACTATTTTATGATTGCAAATGGTAAAGAATGTGATTAAAGGCTCTTTTCCTATTTCAAAAGTTTTAGTTTTCGACGTTAATAGCTATGTATGTTGAAAAAATGAAGATATTAGACTATTTTATGATTGCACATGGTAAAGAATGTGATTAAAGGCTCTTTTCCTATTTCAAAAGTTTTAGTTTTCGAGGGTAATAGCTTTGTCTGTGGAAAAAATGAAGATATTAGACAATTTTATGATTGCACTTGGTAAAGAATGTGATTAAAGGCTCTTTTCCTATTTCAAAAGTTTTAGTTTTCGAGGGTAATAGCTACGTATGTTGAAAAAATGAAGATATTAGACTATTTTATGATTGCAAATGGTAAAGAATGTGATTAAAGGCTCTTTTCCTATGTCAAAAGTTTTAGTTTTCGAGGGTAATAGCTACGTATGTTGAAAACATGAAGATATTAGACTATTTTATGATTGCACATGGTAAAGAATGTGATTAAAGGCTCTTTTCCTATTTCAAAAGTTTTAGTTTTCGAGGGTAATAGCTACGTATGTTGAAAAAATGAAGATATTAGACTATTTTATGATTGCAAATGGTAAAGAATGTGATTAAAGGCTCTTTTCCTATTTCAAAAGTTTTAGTTTTCGAGGGTAATAGCTACGTATGTTGAAAAAATGAAGATATTAGACTATTTTATGATTGCAAATGGTAAAGAATGTGATTAAAGGCTCTTTTCCTATTTCAAAAGTTTTAGTTTTCGCGGCTAATAGCTACGTATGTTGAAAAAATGAAGATATTAGACTATTTTATGATTGCAAATGGTAAAGAATGTGATTAAAGGCTCTTTTCCTATTTCAAAAGTTTTAGTTTTCGAGGGTAATAGCTACGTATGTTGAAAAAATGAAGATATTAGACTATTTTATGATTGCAAATGGTAAAGAATGTGATTAAAGGCTCTTTTCCTATTTCAAAAGTTTTAGTTTTCGAGGGTAATAGCTACGTATGTTGAAAAAATGAAGATATTAGACTATTTTATGATTGCAAATGGTAAAGAATGTGATTAAAGGCTCTTTTCCTATTTCAAAAGTTTTAGTTTTCGAGGGTAATAGCTACGTATGTTGAAAAATGAAGATATTAGACTATTTTATGATTGCAAATGGTAAAGAATGTGATTAAAGGCTCTTTTCCTATTTCAAAAGTTTTAGTTTTCGAGGGTAATAGCTACGTATGTTGAAAAAATGAAGATATTAGACTATTTTATGATTGCAAATGGTAAAGAATGTGATTAAAGGCTCTTTTCCTATTTCAAAAGTTTTAGTTTTCGAGGGTAATAGCTACGTATGTTGAAAAAATGAAGATATTAGACTATTTTATGATTGCAAATGGTAAAGAATGTGATTAAAGGCTCTTTTCCTATTTCAAAAGTTTTAGTTTTCGAGGGTAATAGCTACGTATGTTGAAAAAATGAAGATATTAGACTATTTTATGATTGCAAATGGTAAAGAATGTGATTAAAGGCTCTTTTCCTATTTCAAAAGTTTTAGTTTTCGAGGGTAATAGCTACGTATGTTGAAAAAATGAAGATATTAGACTATTTTATGATTGCAAATGGTAAAGAATGTGATTAAAGGCTCTTTTCCTATTTCAAAAGTTTTAGTTTTCGAGGGTAATAGCTACGTATGTTGAAAAAATGAAGATATTAGACTATTTTATGATTGCACAAATGGTAAAGAATGTGATTAAAGGCTCTTTTCCTATTTCAAAAGTTTTAGTTTTCGAGGGTAATAGCTACGTATGTTGAAAAAATGAAGATATTAGACTATTTTATGATTGCAAATGGTAAAGAATGTGATTAAAGGCTCTTTTCCTATTTCAAAAGTTTTAGTTTTCGAGGGTAATAGCTACGTATGTTGAAAAAATGAAGATATTAGACTATTTTATGATTGCAAATGGTAAAGAATGTGATTAAAGGCTCTTTTCCTATTTCAAAAGTTTTAGTTTTCGAGGGTAATAGCTACGTATGTTGAAAAAATGAAGATATTAGACTATTTTATGATTGCAAATGGTAAAGAATGTGATTAAAGGCTCTTTTCCTATTTCAAAAGTTTTAGTTTTCGAGGGTAATAGCTACGTATGTTGAAAAAATGAAGATATTAGACTATTTTATGATTGCAAATGGTAAAGAATGTGATTAAAGGCTCTTTTCCTATTTCAAAAGTTTTAGTTTTCGAGGGTAATAGCTACGTATGTTGAAAAAATGAAGATATTAGACTATTTTATGATTGCAAATGGTAAAGAATGTGATTAAAGGCTCTTTTCCTATTTCAAAAGTTTTAGTTTTCGAGGGTAATAGCTACGTATGTTGAAAAAATGAAGATATTAGACTATTTTATGATTGCAAATGGTAAAGAATGTGATTAAAGGCTCTTTTCCTATTTCAAAAGTTTTAGTTTTCGAGGGTAATAGCTACGTATGTTGAAAAAATGAAGATATTAGACTATTTTATGATTGCAAATGGTAAAGAATGTGATTAAAGGCTCTTTTCCTATTTCAAAAGTTTTAGTTTTCGAGGGTAATAGCTACGTATGTTGAAAAAATGAAGATATTAGACTATTTTATGATTGCAAATGGTAAAGAATGTGATTAAAGGCTCTTTTCCTATTTCAAAAGTTTTAGTTTTCGAGGGTAATAGCTACGTATGTTGAAAAAATGAAGATATTAGACTATTTTATGATTGCAAATGGTAAAGAATGTGATTAAAGGCTCTTTTCCTATTTCAAAAGTTTTAGTTTTCGAGGGTAATAGCTACGTATGTTGAAAAAATGAAGATATTAGACTATTTTATGATTGCAAATGGTAAAGAATGTGATTAAAGGCTCTTTTCCTATTTCAAAAGTTTTAGTTTTCGAGGGTAATAGCTACGTATGTTGAAAAAATGAAGATATTAGACTATTTTATGATTGCAAATGGTAAAGAATGTGATTAAAGGCTCTTTTCCTATTTCAAAAGTTTTAGTTTTCGAGGGTAATAGCTACGTATGTTGAAAAAATGAAGATATTAGACTATTTTATGATTGCAAATGGTAAAGAATGTGATTAAAGGCTCTTTTCCTATTTCAAAAGTTTTAGTTTTCGAGGGTAATAGCTACGTATGTTGAAAAAATGAAGATATTAGACTATTTTATGATTGCAAATGGTAAAGAATGTGATTAAAGGCTCTTTTCCTATTTCAAAAGTTTTAGTTTTCGAGGGTAATAGCTACGTATGTTGAAAAAATGAAGATATTAGACTATTTTATGATTGCAAATGGTAAAGAATGTGATTAAAGGCTCTTTTCCTATTTCAAAAGTTTTAGTTTTCGAGGGTAATAGCTACGTATGTTGAAAAAATGAAGATATTAGACTATTTTATGATTGCAAATGGTAAAGAATGTGATTAAAGGCTCTTTTCCTATTTCAAAAGTTTTAGTTTTCGAGGGTAATAGCTACGTATGTTGAAAAAATGAAGATATTAGACTATTTTATGATTGCAAATGGTAAAGAATGTGATTAAAGGCTCTTTTCCTATTTCAAAAGTTTTAGTTTTCGAGGGTAATAGCTACGTATGTTGAAAAAATGAAGATATTAGACTATTTTATGATTGCAAATGGTAAAGAATGTGATTAAAGGCTCTTTTCCTATTTCAAAAGTTTTAGTTTTCGAGGGTAATAGCTACGTATGTTGAAAAAATGAAGATATTAGACTATTTTATGATTGCAAATGGTAAAGAATGTGATTAAAGGCTCTTTTCCTATTTCAAAAGTTTTAGTTTTCGAGGGTAATAGCTACGTATGTTGAAAAAATGAAGATATTAGACTATTTTATGATTGCAAATGGTAAAGAATGTGATTAAAGGCTCTTTTCCTATTTCAAAAGTTTTAGTTTTCGAGGGTAATAGCTACGTATGTTGAAAAAATGAAGATATTAGACTATTTTATGATTGCAAATGGTAAAGAATGTGATTAAAGGCTCTTTTCCTATTTCAAAAGTTTTAGTTTTCGAGGGTAATAGCTACGTATGTTGAAAAAATGAAGATATTAGACTATTTTATGATTGCAAATGGTAAAGAATGTGATTAAAGGCTCTTTTCCTATTTCAAAAGTTTTAGTTTTCGAGGGTAATAGCTACGTATGTTGAAAAAATGAAGATATTAGACTATTTTATGATTGCAAATGGTAAAGAATGTGATTAAAGGCTCTTTTCCTATTTCAAAAGTTTTAGTTTTCGAGGGTAATAGCTACGTATGTTGAAAAAATGAAGATATTAGACTATTTTATGATTGCAAATGGTAAAGAATGTGATTAAAGGCTCTTTTCCTATTTCAAAAGTTTTAGTTTTCGAGGGTAATAGCTACGTATGTTGAAAAAATGAAGATATTAGACTATTTTATGATTGCAAATGGTAAAGAATGTGATTAAAGGCTCTTTTCCTATTTCAAAAGTTTTAGTTTTCGAGGGTAATAGCTACGTATGTTGAAAAAATGAAGATATTAGACTATTTTATGATTGCAAATGGTAAAGAATGTGATTAAAGGCTCTTTTCCTATTTCAAAAGTTTTAGTTTTCGAGGGTAATAGCTACGTATGTTGAAAAAATGAAGATATTAGACTATTTTATGATTGCAAATGGTAAAGAATGTGATTAAAGGCTCTTTTCCTATTTCAAAAGTTTTAGTTTTCGAGGGTAATAGCTACGTATGTTGAAAAAATGAAGATATTAGACTATTTTATGATTGCAAATGGTAAAGAATGTGATTAAAGGCTCTTTTCCTATTTCAAAAGTTTTAGTTTTCGAGGGTAATAGCTACGTATGTTGAAAAAATGAAGATATTAGACTATTTTATGATTGCAAATGGTAAAGAATGTGATTAAAGGCTCTTTTCCTATTTCAAAAGTTTTAGTTTTCGAGGGTAATAGCTACGTATGTTGAAAAAATGAAGATATTAGACTATTTTATGATTGCAAATGGTAAAGAATGTGATTAAAGGCTCTTTTCCTATTTCAAAAGTTTTAGTTTTCGAGGGTAATAGCTACGTATGTTGAAAAAATGAAGATATTAGACTATTTTATGATTGCAAATGGTAAAGAATGTGATTAAAGGCTCTTTTCCTATTTCAAAAGTTTTAGTTTTCGAGGGTAATAGCTACGTATGTTGAAAAAATGAAGATATTAGACTATTTTATGATTGCAAATGGTAAAGAATGTGATTAAAGGCTCTTTTCCTATTTCAAAAGTTTTAGTTTTCGAGGGTAATAGCTACGTATGTTGAAAAAATGAAGATATTAGACTATTTTATGATTGCAAATGGTAAAGAATGTGATTAAAGGCTCTTTTCCTATTTCAAAAGTTTTAGTTTTCGAGGGTAATAGCTACGTATGTTGAAAAAATGAAGATATTAGACTATTTTATGATTGCAAATGGTAAAGAATGTGATTAAAGGCTCTTTTCCTATTTCAAAAGTTTTAGTTTTCGAGGGTAATAGCTACGTATGTTGAAAAAATGAAGATATTAGACTATTTTATGATTGCAAATGGTAAAGAATGTGATTAAAGGCTCTTTTCCTATTTCAAAAGTTTTAGTTTTCGAGGGTAATAGCTACGTATGTTGAAAAAATGAAGATATTAGACTATTTTATGATTGCAAATGGTAAAGAATGTGATTAAAGGCTCTTTTCCTATTTCAAAAGTTTTAGTTTTCGAGGGTAATAGCTACGTATGTTGAAAAAATGAAGATATTAGACTATTTTATGATTGACAAATGGTAAAGAATGTGATTAAAGGCTCTTTTCCTATTTCAAAAGTTTTAGTTTTCGAGGGTAATAGCTACGTATGTTGAAAAAATGAAGATATTAGACTATTTTATGATTGCAAATGGTAAAGAATGTGATTAAAGGCTCTTTTCCTATTTCAAAAGTTTTAGTTTTCGAGGGTAATAGCTACGTATGTTGAAAAAATGAAGATATTAGACTATTTTATGATTGCAAATGGTAAAGAATGTGATTAAAGGCTCTTTTCCTATTTCAAAAGTTTTAGTTTTCGAGGGTAATAGCTACGTATGTTGAAAAAATGAAGATATTAGACTATTTTATGATTGCACATGGTAAAGAATGTGATTAAAGGCTCTTTTCCTATTTCAAAAGTTTTAGTTTTCGAGGGTAATAGCTACGTATGTTGAAAAAATGAAGATATTAGACTATTTTATGATTGCACTGGTAAAGAATGTGATTAAAGGCTCTTTTCCTATTTCAAAAGTTTTAGTTTTCGAGGGTAATAGCTACGTATGTTGAAAAAATGAAGATATTAGACTATTTTATGATTGCAAATGGTAAAGAATGTGATTAAAGGCTCTTTTCCTATTTCAAAAGTTTTAGTTTTCGAGGGTAATAGCTACGTATGTTGAAAAATGAAGATATTAGACTATTTTATGATTGCACATGGTAAAGAATGTGATTAAAGGCTCTTTTCCTATTTCAAAAGTTTTAGTTTTCGAGGGTAATAGCTACGTATGTTGAAAAAATGAAGATATTAGACTATTTTATGATTGCAAATGGTAAAGAATGTGATTAAAGGCTCTTTTCCTATTTCAAAAGTTTTAGTTTTCGAGGGTAATAGCTACGTATGTTGAAAAAATGAAGATATTAGACTATTTTATGATTGCAAATGGTAAAGAATGTGATTAAAGGCTCTTTTCCTATTTCAAAAGTTTTAGTTTTCGAGGGTAATAGCTACGTATGTTGAAAAAATGAAGATATTAGACTATTTTATGATTGCAAATGGTAAAGAATGTGATTAAAGGCTCTTTTCCTATTTCAAAAGTTTTAGTTTTCGAGGGTAATAGCTACGTATGTTGAAAAAATGAAGATATTAGACTATTTTATGATTGCAAATGGTAAAGAATGTGATTAAAGGCTCTTTTCCTATTTCAAAAGTTTTAGTTTTCGAGGGTAATAGCTACGTATGTTGAAAAAATGAAGATATTAGACTATTTTATGATTGCAAATGGTAAAGAATGTGATTAAAGGCTCTTTTCCTATTTCAAAAGTTTTAGTTTTCGAGGGTAATAGCTACGTATGTTGAAAAAATGAAGATATTAGACTATTTTATGATTGCAAATGGTAAAGAATGTGATTAAAGGCTCTTTTCCTATTTCAAAAGTTTTAGTTTTCGAGGGTAATAGCTACGTATGTTGAAAAAATGAAGATATTAGACTATTTTATGATTGCAAATGGTAAAGAATGTGATTAAAGGCTCTTTTCCTATTTCAAAAGTTTTAGTTTTCGAGGGTAATAGCTACGTATGTTGAAAAAATGAAGATATTAGACTATTTTATGATTGCAAATGGTAAAGAATGTGATTAAAGGCTCTTTTCCTATTTCAAAAGTTTTAGTTTTCGAGGGTAATAGCTACGTATGTTGAAAAAATGAAGATATTAGACTATTTTATGATTGCAAATGGTAAAGAATGTGATTAAAGGCTCTTTTCCTATTTCAAAAGTTTTAGTTTTCGAGGGTAATAGCTACGTATGTTGAAAAAATGAAGATATTAGACTATTTTATGATTGCACAATGGTAAAGAATGTGATTAAAGGCTCTTTTCCTATTTCAAAAGTTTTAGTTTTCGAGGGTAATAGCTACGTATGTTGAAAAAATGAAGATATTAGACTATTTTATGATTGCAAATGGTAAAGAATGTGATTAAAGGCTCTTTTCCTATTTCAAAAGTTTTAGTTTTCGAGGGTAATAGCTACGTATGTTGAAAAAATGAAGATATTAGACTATTTTATGATTGCAAATGGTAAAGAATGTGATTAAAGGCTCTTTTCCTATTTCAAAAGTTTTAGTTTTCGAGGGTAATAGCTACGTATGTTGAAAAAATGAAGATATTAGACTATTTTATGATTGCAAATGGTAAAGAATGTGATTAAAGGCTCTTTTCCTATTTCAAAAGTTTTAGTTTTCGAGGGTAATAGCTACGTATGTTGAAAAAATGAAGATATTAGACTATTTTATGATTGCAAATGGTAAAGAATGTGATTAAAGGCTCTTTTCCTATTTCAAAAGTTTTAGTTTTCGAGGGTAATAGCTACGTATGTTGAAAAAATGAAGATATTAGACTATTTTATGATTGCAAATGGTAAAGAATGTGATTAAAGGCTCTTTTCCTATTTCAAAAGTTTTAGTTTTCGAGGGTAATAGCTACGTATGTTGAAAAAATGAAGATATTAGACTATTTTATGATTGCAAATGGTAAAGAATGTGATTAAAGGCTCTTTTCCTATTTCAAAAGTTTTAGTTTTCGAGGGTAATAGCTACGTATGTTGAAAAAATGAAGATATTAGACTATTTTATGATTGCACATGGTAAAGAATGTGATTAAAGGCTCTTTTCCTATTTCAAAAGTTTTAGTTTTCGAGGGTAATAGCTACGTATGTTGAAAAAATGAAGATATTAGACTATTTTATGATTGCAAATGGTAAAGAATGTGATTAAAGGCTCTTTTCCTATTTCAAAAGTTTTAGTTTTCGAGGGTAATAGCTACGTATGTTGAAAAAATGAAGATATTAGACTATTTTATGATTGCAAATGGTAAAGAATGTGATTAAAGGCTCTTTTCCTATTTCAAAAGTTTTAGTTTTCGAGGGTAATAGCTACGTATGTTGAAAAAATGAAGATATTAGACTATTTTATGATTGCAAATGGTAAAGAATGTGATTAAAGGCTCTTTTCCTATTTCAAAAGTTTTAGTTTTCGAGGGTAATAGCTACGTATGTTGAAAAAATGAAGATATTAGACTATTTTATGATTGCAAATGGTAAAGAATGTGATTAAAGGCTCTTTTCCTATTTCAAAAGTTTTAGTTTTCGAGGGTAATAGCTACGTATGTTGAAAAAATGAAGATATTAGACTATTTTATGATTGCAAATGGTAAAGAATGTGATTAAAGGCTCTTTTCCTATTTCAAAAGTTTTAGTTTTCGAGGGTAATAGCTACGTATGTTGAAAAAATGAAGATATTAGACTATTTTATGATTGCAAATGGTAAAGAATGTGATTAAAGGCTCTTTTCCTATTTCAAAAGTTTTAGTTTTCGAGGGTAATAGCTACGTATGTTGAAAAAATGAAGATATTAGACTATTTTATGATTGCAAATGGTAAAGAATGTGATTAAAGGCTCTTTTCCTATTTCAAAAGTTTTAGTTTTCGAGGGTAATAGCTACGTATGTTGAAAAAATGAAGATATTAGACTATTTTATGATTGCAAATGGTAAAGAATGTGATTAAAGGCTCTTTTCCTATTTCAAAAGTTTTAGTTTTCGAGGGTAATAGCTACGTATGTTGAAAAAATGAAGATATTAGACTATTTTATGATTGCAAATGGTAAAGAATGTGATTAAAGGCTCTTTTCCTATTTCAAAAGTTTTAGTTTTCGAGGGTAATAGCTACGTATGTTGAAAAAATGAAGATATTAGACTATTTTATGATTGCAAATGGTAAAGAATGTGATTAAAGGCTCTTTTCCTATTTCAAAAGTTTTAGTTTTCGAGGGTAATAGCTACGTATGTTGAAAAAATGAAGATATTAGACTATTTTATGATTGCAAATGGTAAAGAATGTGATTAAAGGCTCTTTTCCTATTTCAAAAGTTTTAGTTTTCGAGGGTAATAGCTACGTATGTTGAAAAAATGAAGATATTAGACTATTTTATGATTGCAAATGGTAAAGAATGTGATTAAAGGCTCTTTTCCTATTTCAAAAGTTTTAGTTTTCGAGGGTAATAGCTACGTATGTTGAAAAAATGAAGATATTAGACTATTTTATGATTGCAAATGGTAAAGAATGTGATTAAAGGCTCTTTTCCTATTTCAAAAGTTTTAGTTTTCGAGGGTAATAGCTACGTATGTTGAAAAAATGAAGATATTAGACTATTTTATGATTGCAAATGGTAAAGAATGTGATTAAAGGCTCTTTTCCTATTTCAAAAGTTTTAGTTTTCGAGGGTAATAGCTACGTATGTTGAAAAAATGAAGATATTAGACTATTTTATGATTGCAAATGGTAAAGAATGTGATTAAAGGCTCTTTTCCTATTTCAAAAGTTTTAGTTTTCGAGGGTAATAGCTACGTATGTTGAAAAAATGAAGATATTAGACTATTTTATGATTGCAAATGGTAAAGAATGTGATTAAAGGCTCTTTTCCTATTTCAAAAGTTTTAGTTTTCGAGGGTAATAGCTACGTATGTTGAAAAAATGAAGATATTAGACTATTTTATGATTGCACATGGTAAAGAATGTGATTAAAGGCTCTTTTCCTATTTCAAAAGTTTTAGTTTTCGAGGGTAATAGCTACGTATGTTGAAAAAATGAAGATATTAGACTATTTTATGATTGCAAATGGTAAAGAATGTGATTAAAGGCTCTTTTCCTATTTCAAAAGTTTTAGTTTTCGAGGGTAATAGCTACGTATGTTGAAAAAATGAAGATATTAGACTATTTTATGATTGCAAATGGTAAAGAATGTGATTAAAGGCTCTTTTCCTATTTCAAAAGTTTTAGTTTTCGAGGGTAATAGCTACGTATGTTGAAAAAATGAAGATATTAGACTATTTTATGATTGCAAATGGTAAAGAATGTGATTAAAGGCTCTTTTCCTATTTCAAAAGTTTTAGTTTTCGAGGGTAATAGCTACGTATGTTGAAAAAATGAAGATATTAGACTATTTTATGATTGCAAATGGTAAAGAATGTGATTAAAGGCTCTTTTCCTATTTCAAAAGTTTTAGTTTTCGAGGGTAATAGCTACGTATGTTGAAAAAATGAAGATATTAGACTATTTTATGATTGCAAATGGTAAAGAATGTGATTAAAGGCTCTTTTCCTATTTCAAAAGTTTTAGTTTTCGAGGGTAATAGCTACGTATGTTGAAAAAATGAAGATATTAGACTATTTTATGATTGCAAATGGTAAAGAATGTGATTAAAGGCTCTTTTCCTATTTCAAAAGTTTTAGTTTTCGAGGGTAATAGCTACGTATGTTGAAAAAATGAAGATATTAGACTATTTTATGATTGCAAATGGTAAAGAATGTGATTAAAGGCTCTTTTCCTATTTCAAAAGTTTTAGTTTTCGAGGGTAATAGCTACGTATGTTGAAAAAATGAAGATATTAGACTATTTTATGATTGCAAATGGTAAAGAATGTGATTAAAGGCTCTTTTCCTATTTCAAAAGTTTTAGTTTTCGAGGGTAATAGCTACGTATGTTGAAAAAATGAAGATATTAGACTATTTTATGATTGCAAATGGTAAAGAATGTGATTAAAGGCTCTTTTCCTATTTCAAAAGTTTTAGTTTTCGAGGGTAATAGCTACGTATGTTGAAAAAATGAAGATATTAGACTATTTTATGATTGCAAATGGTAAAGAATGTGATTAAAGGCTCTTTTCCTATTTCAAAAGTTTTAGTTTTCGAGGGTAATAGCTACGTATGTTGAAAAAATGAAGATATTAGACTATTTTATGATTGCAAATGGTAAAGAATGTGATTAAAGGCTCTTTTCCTATTTCAAAAGTTTTAGTTTTCGAGGGTAATAGCTACGTATGTTGAAAAAATGAAGATATTAGACTATTTTATGATTGCAAATGGTAAAGAATGTGATTAAAGGCTCTTTTCCTATTTCAAAAGTTTTAGTTTTCGAGGGTAATAGCTACGTATGTTGAAAAAATGAAGATATTAGACTATTTTATGATTGCAAATGGTAAAGAATGTGATTAAAGGCTCTTTTCCTATTTCAAAAGTTTTAGTTTTCGAGGGTAATAGCTACGTATGTTGAAAAAATGAAGATATTAGACTATTTTATGATTGCAAATGGTAAAGAATGTGATTAAAGGCTCTTTTCCTATTTCAAAAGTTTTAGTTTTCGAGGGTAATAGCTACGTATGTTGAAAAAATGAAGATATTAGACTATTTTATGATTGCAAATGGTAAAGAATGTGATTAAAGGCTCTTTTCCTATTTCAAAAGTTTTAGTTTTCGAGGGTAATAGCTACGTATGTTGAAAAAATGAAGATATTAGACTATTTTATGATTGCAAATGGTAAAGAATGTGATTAAAGGCTCTTTTCCTATTTCAAAAGTTTTAGTTTTCGAGGGTAATAGCTACGTATGTTGAAAAAATGAAGATATTAGACTATTTTATGATTGCAAATGGTAAAGAATGTGATTAAAGGCTCTTTTCCTATTTCAAAAGTTTTAGTTTTCGAGGGTAATAGCTACGTATGTTGAAAAAATGAAGATATTAGACTATTTTATGATTGCAAATGGTAAAGAATGTGATTAAAGGCTCTTTTCCTATTTCAAAAGTTTTAGTTTTCGAGGGTAATAGCTACGTATGTTGAAAAAATGAAGATATTAGACTATTTTATGATTGACAAATGGTAAAGAATGTGATTAAAGGCTCTTTTCCTATTTCAAAAGTTTTAGTTTTCGAGGGTAATAGCTACGTATGTTGAAAAAATGAAGATATTAGACTATTTTATGATTGCAAATGGTAAAGAATGTGATTAAAGGCTCTTTTCCTATTTCAAAAGTTTTAGTTTTCGAGGGTAATAGCTACGTATGTTGAAAAAATGAAGATATTAGACTATTTTATGATTGCAAATGGTAAAGAATGTGATTAAAGGCTCTTTTCCTATTTCAAAAGTTTTAGTTTTCGAGGGTAATAGCTACGTATGTTGAAAAAATGAAGATATTAGACTATTTTATGATTGCAAATGGTAAAGAATGTGATTAAAGGCTCTTTTCCTATTTCAAAAGTTTTAGTTTTCGAGGGTAATAGCTACGTATGTTGAAAAAATGAAGATATTAGACTATTTTATGATTGCAAATGGTAAAGAATGTGATTAAAGGCTCTTTTCCTATTTCAAAAGTTTTAGTTTTCGAGGGTAATAGCTACGTATGTTGAAAAAATGAAGATATTAGACTATTTTATGATTGCAAATGGTAAAGAATGTGATTAAAGGCTCTTTTCCTATGTCAAAAGTTTTAGTTTTCGAGGGTAATAGCTACGTATGTTGAAAAAATGAAGATATTAGACTATTTTATGATTGCAAATGTGATTAAAGGCTCTTTTCCTATTTCAAAAGTTTTAGTTTTCGAGGGTAATAGCTACGTATGTTGAAAAAATGAAGATATTAGACTATTTTATGATTGCAAATGGTAAAGAATGTGATTAAAGGCTCTTTTCCTATTTCAAAAGTTTTAGTTTTCGAGGGTAATAGCTACGTATGTTGAAAAAATGAAGATATTAGACTATTTTATGATTGCAAATGGTAAAGAATGTGATTAAAGGCTCTTTTCCTATTTCAAAAGTTTTAGTTTTCGAGGGTAATAGCTACGTATGTTGAAAAAATGAAGATATTAGACTATTTTATGATTGCAAATGGTAAAGAATGTGATTAAAGGCTCTTTTCCTATTTCAAAAGTTTTAGTTTTCGAGGGTAATAGCTACGTATGTTGAAAAAATGAAGATATTAGACTATTTTATGATTGCAAATGGTAAAGAATGTGATTAAAGGCTCTTTTCCTATTTCAAAAGTTTTAGTTTTCGAGGGTAATAGCTACGTATGTTGAAAAAATGAAGATATTAGACTATTTTATGATTGCAAATGGTAAAGAATGTGATTAAAGGCTCTTTTCCTATTTCAAAAGTTTTAGTTTTCGAGGGTAATAGCTACGTATGTTGAAAAAATGAAGATATTAGACTATTTTATGATTGCAAATGGTAAAGAATGTGATTAAAGGCTCTTTTCCTATTTCAAAAGTTTTAGTTTTCGAGGGTAATAGCTACGTATGTTGAAAAAATGAAGATATTAGACTATTTTATGATTGCAAATGGTAAAGAATGTGATTAAAGGCTCTTTTCCTATTTCAAAAGTTTTAGTTTTCGAGGGTAATAGCTACGTATGTTGAAAAAATGAAGATATTAGACTATTTTATGATTGCAAATGGTAAAGAATGTGATTAAAGGCTCTTTTCCTATTTCAAAAGTTTTAGTTTTCGAGGGTAATAGCTACGTATGTTGAAAAAATGAAGATATTAGACTATTTTATGATTGCAAATGGTAAAGAATGTGATTAAAGGCTCTTTTCCTATTTCAAAAGTTTTAGTTTTCGAGGGTAATAGCTACGTATGTTGAAAAAATGAAGATATTAGACTATTTTATGATTGCAAATGGTAAAGAATGTGATTAAAGGCTCTTTTCCTATTTCAAAAGTTTTAGTTTTCGAGGGTAATAGCTACGTATGTTGAAAAAATGAAGATATTAGACTATTTTATGATTGCAAATGGTAAAGAATGTGATTAAAGGCTCTTTTCCTATTTCAAAAGTTTTAGTTTTCGAGGGTAATAGCTACGTA
>NW_027064530.1:0-25682 GCF_032884065.1 Artemia franciscana
GTAATGTGCATACTGCTTCTAATGCTGCTACATCAATGGCTACTGCAGAAACTAAAGGCATTAAGATGAAACTTTTAAGGAATATTTTGGCAGGTGTTGAACTAAATCAAAACATGCAATGAGTACATGGGCTTTCTAAAAGGTAGCAAAGCAATGTCTGAAGAGCAACTTATATTGTTAATTTAACACTTTAAGGGTAAGTTTTGAAGGACTTGAGCTAGCCAGTAGGCACTAAATGAATACTTTTAATACTACCACTACAATTACTGTAACTAATAACGCTAAGGATATCACCGATGAAACTTATTGGGGACGTTTAGGAATTTCAATTGAATGAAGTAACTGTATACATACAGGTTTTCAAAGGGGTATATAAGCAATATCAATATATCATAGACAGTACAACTCTAGATTTCTTAAGAATATCATTGAAACTTTTAAAGAAGGTAATTTGAGACAATTTTGAGATAGCTGTTTTGCTCAGCATAGTGGAACGGCCAAGCAACTATGTCTTTAGAGAAATTAGACATGTCAACCTCCCACAATTATGCAATTATTATACTTTATAATTACACTTTAAAACTAAATGTTGCTTTAAAATAAATTAAAATGCATTGTGTTTTTGGTTGCCAATAAGACACCTCAGCACTATATCAGGAATGACTGGGGGTACTAAGTTGAAACTTTTGGGGATACTGCCATTACTACTTCTGCTCTTACAATTTAAATAAATTTAAAGAATGTAAGTGTATCCAGGTTGTCAAAGAGCATAGATGGAATCTTTTGGAATGATATTAAGTTTTATTTTTCAACTTCAGAAGCTATAAAATTAAATAAAAAATACTGTTTGTTCCAGGACTAAATATCGTTGAAAAAGTTTCTCCAACATACAAATAACATCCCTTTCTATGAAAACTTATAGAAAAAACTGAAAAGATATAAAATATTTTTTTTCCATGAACCTTGTAATTTGCTAATACATTCTCTTCTACCGTCCAAAAAGCCCAATAGCTAGTATTATAGGAGACTTCTGCTTACATATTGAACTAAAATATATCATATAAACTAAAACGAAATTTCCCTTGCGTTTCTTCTGACAAAAAATAACCATATAAACTAAAAGAGACGTATCAACTATAATTGACCGTATGGACTTAACGAAAATTCTAATACCCTTTCTTCTGACAAAAAAAACCCTTATAAACTAAAAAAATGTAGAAACTAAAACTAATCGTATAAACTTAAACAAAAAATTCCTATAGCCTTTCTTCTGATTAAAAAAGCCTGATTGGTAGCATTGCTAGATTTTTCTTACAAATTGAACTCTTGTTTGAGAATTTGATGAACAAAAAAAACCTTTAATCTGCTAATAAACTCTTTTAAACCATCCAATAAATCTGATAGCTAGCATTGTTTCATAGTTCTGCTTAAAAATTGAACTTTCATTGGAAAACTCTATGTGTGACATTCAAAAACCCTATAATCTGCTAATATACTCTTTTTCACCGTTCAAAAAATGATAGCTAGCATCGTTAGACATTTTGCTCACAAATTGAACTAAAAATGACCGTATAAGCTTAAACAAAGATTCCCAGGGCGTTTCTTCGGAGCAAAAACAACCATTTAATGGTTGTTTGAACGGATAAACTTTAACAAATATTTCCATAGCGTTTCTTCTGACAAAAAAAATGTATAAACGAAGAACCGTAGAAACTTCGATCGATTTTATATACTTAAACGAAAATTCCCATAGCGTTTCTTCTGACAAAAAAGCATGTTAACTAAAAACCAAAGAAACTTAAATCGATTTTATACACTTAAACAAAAATTCCTATAGCATTTCTTCTTACTAAACAGCAGCATATAGCCTACTAAAAAACCATATAAACTTGATCATATAAACTTTCATTTGAAACATAGTTAAATTTTTGGATTTAATTTTTGCTTTTTTGAATACCATCCCCAGGGTTACCCTAAACGTGAAGAGAGCTACCACCATCTCAAACCTGACTATTCAAACAAAATTTTTACTCTTACAAAAAAAAAGCTCCGGTAAATTTTATTATATTTGTTTTTCAGAATAAAGTAAAATTGACCAAAAATGAACTTTAGTCTCCGTAATAAGAGTGGAGCGTTCACCCAACAAGTGTACGATTCCTGTACGATTAATATTTCATTCTTCCGAAGGCTATACATGAAAAATAAAATAATTTATTCATCTAATTGATTCTTTTTGTGTGCTTATTACTTTATCCTCGAATATATATAATTAAAAAAATAACTACCCGAAAAGAACTTTTTGTAAAGAAAATTAAAGGCCAAATTAAACTTGAGATTTGAAAAAATAAAAACCTATAATAACTCAATTTCCAAACTTCAACTTCCAACAGAGTAAATGGCTCATATCGAATAGTGAAATATGCTTTTTAAGAACAAAAAAAATCTATATTTACATTGTAATAAATTCTAATGTAGTTGTTCGGTGACATTAAGTTTTGTTGCTTTTATAAGAAAACCCTGAATATCTCCGAGAGGCTATGGAATGATGGAGGGCTGACTAAGGAGGAAGAGGTTTTCCCAAGTGACCACTCAAAGAGCTCCGATGGCGAACATCATATTTATGACAGTGACATCGATAATTTAGCATATACATCTAAGGATTTAGTTCAGATGTGTCTGGGGGTGGTGGAATTGTATTGAAGATGATTTGAATGAAGATGATATTGAAGAATTGTATTGAAGCATCTACTTAATCTTCTCCACGGATGATTGAGGAAATCGAGGACAAACAGGACGATGTTCGTGTATTTAACATGCCTCGAGGGGTCATTGAGGTAATTAACATGGAGGACAAGGATGATGATGTTCGTGAAGTTGACCATTCTCAGAGAACATTTGAGGAAATCGAGATCAAAGGGAAGTTGATGATGTTGTTGTTTTAAAGGTTAAAGGATGTATTGATTTTGGCTATTGAATCAAATATTTTACATGATTGATTTTATTTTAATAGTCTACGCTACTGATTATACGTAGAAGTTGGCTTAATAAGGTTCAGGTTTGGTGGAGACACGCAGTCCCATGGGTTCCATGAATTTTCGGGGGGGGGGGGTGCTCAGACCATTTTCTACATACTGGGGTTCCCCCAATGTGGGTCAGTGTAGTCTACTGTCTATGGCCAACCACAGAACACTACGGAGGTAGCCGCATAACAAAAACTTGTTAAACTAAAAGATTACATGTCATTCAAAGATTGAATTGTTGAGGAGTACTAAGATAATTTTGAAAACACTTTTTGATCTCAAAACATTTTATTTTCCAAAACTACAATTATAGTATAGTTTTATTACTATTTTCACATACTGATTCAAGGTTCAATTATTGTATCTGTTGGTAAACTGTCGTCGGTACTAATTTGCAGGCACTTTACTATTCATGGGGTTGCCTTTATGTTGCTTGGTGATATTATCTACTAATGCCGTTTTTATTTTACTTGCGATTTAATTTTCTATTACCACACTATTTTTACATGGGCTACTGTTTCTGCATCTAGATGAGGTATGGTTCATGATATTGGTAGGATCATGGGCCTTACCTTATTTGTCTTTTTTAATGCTATTGCCAGAAAGATGATGCTATGCTTTATCAATGGGTAACCTGTTACCAGAACCATAAGCATGAAGTTGGCCTTTGTCATAAACTATTAGATTTATGTCTGCATTCTCCTTGATCACTATCATCTCTGGAAATGTTACTTTGCTACATCCAACGTTAGGACGATAGCATTTTATGTGCTCCAAAGAAACTCTTCACTGTCATGATACTTTACACGTACGTTTCCAATGGTTTTAACACAAGTAATTTGTTCGTTGTTCAAATATTTTTCTTTGTCTGCATTCAATGCCATGATAACCCTATCATGAAGACACACTTTCTTGAAATATTTCATCTATACTTTTCTAAAATATTATGTAAGTGTTTATCCTTCTACTGTACAAATAATACTGATCGAAATCATACAATAAACTAACAACTATTGATGATATGGCTTGGAGAAACAATGAATTACGTCCACGGTCCACAACCTGGTAAGAGGATCAACAAACTCTTTTGTAAGCATGATAATTGGAATCCAGCATTTTAATATGAGTGAATACTTCATATTTTAGCATAAAGACCATGTTATTCGTAACTGTTTCCAAATAGCCTGTGGGATTTTAAGAACAAGCCCAGCAATGCATAATAGTATCGGCAGAAAGCCTATGCTATTCGTAAAATTTTCCAGAAGCCCTCTGGGTATTTTAAGAACAAGCAAATAGAAACATAATAATATCGGCACTCTGTTCTAATTATAAACTCTTTGAAGCTTTGAATATTAAAAGTGAAAAATGGCAATGGGTGAGAATGAAAATGCAACCTCTGTACAACTTGCTCTAAGATTAAAATCCTTAAAGTGATTGAAGCCGAATAACCAAATAATTATGTTTAAGAAAATAAAAAAAACTGTTTGACACGAATAGTGTTAACATTCTTATTTACTTTTCAGTCATAACTTATAAATATTAAGGTCATAAAATGAATAACAATCAATTTCTATGGCATGTAAACAGTAAAATAATAGACTTCTAGATTAAGTTTTATCTAGAGTTACATCATCTTTCTAGCTTTAGTTCGCATCATGTTTAAAGGTACTCGAAATTAGGTATGCTGATTACTAATTTTGGTACTTAGAAGAATCTGCAAAATAGATTTCAATAGCGCGACAGCCCATCCATAGGGAATGGGTAACGTTGGGGTCTTTCCTTGCTAGAACTGTTATGATCGGAAATCATAAGTCAGTAATACAGACGGAAGAAAATAAGCAATAAACCTTCGTCGATACACCAGCCCTTTTCCTAAAAGACCAGTTATTTAAAGTCATACACAAGGGGAGAAAAAATAAAACCTCTTTTAACCAAATTGATAAATTTTATTTTTGGAGCTTAAAAATAGCTGTCCGTCTTGTACTTGAATTAACAAGCCACCATCCCAACTTTAAATGATTTTGTATCCCAAAATTACAAAATAGTTATCCCTATTTTATCGAAAATTTACACATTTTAATACATGCCGTATAATTGAATCAAACTTTAGACGCATGTGATCAAAATCAGAACTATATACGTCTACAGCACCAATAATGTATCCTTGAGTAATATGGTATATACTACTACTACCACAACTGTTACTGTAGTACCAAGCCAACTGGGGCCGACAGAGTTACGCACGCTCCTCGCCCGTTCCAATCTGTTCAAAGATTTTACATCATCACAGAAAGTTCTCATTTCTCTTGAAAATTTCCTTTCATTACCGGGACAGTCTCTATAAACAAGCAATAATTGTGTGTTTATGTGTTTATTTTATTTATATGTATTTTTTTTTCGAACACAAATCCATATTTTTTCAAGAAAATTGGTATCATAGGATTTTATTGCCTAAAAATTCATTTATATAAGCCAGAAGTTTGATTAAATTCGTTAAGAGCCTTTATTTTGGAAAACAATATTCATTTGAGCGACGTTGTATTTATTCGAAAAGCATACATACGTCCTATTTACCAAAAGAGTGGTTGCATTGTTTTTAGTGTTTATGATGCATATAAAAATTTCACAAAAAACGTATGATTTGATGAAATCCATATGATTCACCTGTCATATTATGAGTACATTCAAAGATAATAAATTACATTCTTTCAGCTAAAAATGAAGTAAAATGATATACAGCTAGAATACTCACGTCGGTAGCAATTACAACGAGTCAAAAACAAAAGTGAATAGAAAAGAAAGATCCAGTTTGGAAATAAGCGGCAGCAAGAACTAGAACAAGTCAAAAACAAATGTGAAGAGCAAATAAATATGTGATTACAATAATTGCAACAACAAGGAGTAGAAAGAATTAGAAATGAAAGTTAAGAGCAAAGAAATATGGAGCTAAAGGATATGCCATTGCAGAAAAAAGAAATTACGCGGTTAGAAGACAAGTGGGAGCGAAAATTAGAAGTGGTTATGAGAATACGAGTATCAGAACGTGTTAAAAACGGAGTAAAGGATAAAAAATTTTGCTGTTAGAAGACCAGCTACAGCAAAAATCAGAACGAAGAAATATTACGCAAGAAGAGCGATGCTATTACAATCTTTGATGCCAATAAAATGTAGTTTAAAACTCAGTACAAAGATACAAAGATGCCATAAATTAAGTAAATATTGATTATGAGTCAGTGGAATCCTTAAACTTTATATGTATTCCCTGGAGAGCCCTCCATTTTCTCGAGGAAACAATAGTAAATAAAAGTAACTCATTCGGAGGTTGCTAATTAGAACAAGAATCAATACATGCAAGCTTATCACATGCCATGCCGTTCCAGGCCGTGGCTACGAAATCAGCCACACATTTTTTTTTCTTAACTGTAATATTGACATTTCTGACCAGTAAAATGATCAAGAAGGTCACACCTTTAAGGAAGAGTTTTTTTCTGTGTGGTTGTGTCGAACCAACGGTGACGCCATGACATCAAAAAGAGATTCAGAGTGTCTGAGTTTAGAAAACAAGCGTCGATGAGAGTCAATATATACAAGCTTGCCGGGTAACAATGCCGGGTCCTGGCCTAAAAATCGGCTACAATGTTTTTTTTTTCTTCTTAAAACTAACATATTGACGACATTTCTGGTCACAAAGACCATCTACATAGGGCACAACTTTAAATACCGTAGACCTTAGATTCTCCTGTGCCTCCAGAGGTGCCTAGGGTATCAACGAGAAGCCTCCAGTCATCCCTTTTATGCGCCACAGCAATAATATCTTCCCACACCGGTTGAAGGGAAGCATTTATGTTCTGCAGGTCCGTCTGATAGGTACTCCTCAGCGTATTACGTGACCTGCCTCTTCTACTTCTTCCTTCTGGTTGCCTCTGGAATGTTGCTTTTGGGATCCGGGATTTGTCCATACAAAGTACATGCCCCAGATATTTCCACTTACGTTTCCTAATGACATCTGTCACTATGGGTTGTCCTGTCATCCATTTCATCTTCTCATTAGAGATTTTTGTGACCAATGGATGTTTATTATTCTCCAAAGACATGTATTCTCGAAAGCTAGAATTCGCCTTTTTTGTGTTTCATTCAGATGCCAGGTTTCAGAAACATATAACACGATGGGGTGGCGTTGATATTGAACAGACGAAGTTTGAGTCGGAGGGAGAAATTCTGCGAACTCCATACCGGTTTCAATCTATTGAATGTACTGGAGACGTGCCCGATGCGGCTTGGTATATCTTTTTCAGTTGATCCCTTATTTGTCACTTTGCTCCAAAGGTATTTAAATTCTAGAACCTGCTCAGTGTCCTGGTTATTGCATCTCAGGTATAAGGATGAATCCGTTACTGCCATACTTTTGTTTTGTCAGCTTTGATTTTTAGTACCATAAGTCGGCCCCTGTCACGTTCATCTTCTAGTAATTTTTGTAGTTTTTGCTCACAGGACTCAATGAGCGTGATATTCTCAGTAAAGTCTAAATTATTAATTTGGTGTTACGTTTGATTGTATGCTTCTGGTGCCAGTGCTACAGAGCAGATGGTCAATGGCTTGGGGAAACAGGAAAGGTGATAAGACACAGCCTAGTTGAAAACCATAAAGGACACGAAAGTATCCTGTCCTTCCTTCTGTCGTATTAACACAGCATTCAGAGTCTTCATATAGAGCCATTATGATGGCTACCAATTTCTCAGGTATCCCATAAAATGTTTGTAGTTTCCATACAGTCTCACGATGCAGCGAGTCAGAAGCCTGTTCAAAGTCTATAAATGCCATGTACAATTTGTTTTGCCACTCAGGGCTATCATCTATTAACAAACTTAGGGTGAACATCAAATCAGTAAGTGAACGTTCTGGTCTAAAGCCATGTTGCTACTCTCTCAAGTATTTATCGAGTGGACTTTTTTTTTTCTGCGGAGGATTTTGGGTGCGAGAAATTTACCAGATATGGATGAGAGATTAATGCCTCTCCAATTTCCAGATAGTCCTATCACCTTTTTTGAAGAGTTTTATGAATGTGCTGTGCCCCTTATCTCTTAGTACTTTTAGTGTCATCAATTTTTTTGGAACAACGACATGCAGTAATGCCTTTATCAACTCCGCCACGATACAGTCTTCACCTGGTGCCTATATTTATATATATATATATATATATATATATATATATATATATATATATATATATATATATATATATATATATATATATATATATATATATATATATATATATATACTAGCTGTTGGGGTGGCGCTTCGTGCCACCCCAACAACTAGTTGGTGGGGGCACTGACCACCCCCCAAGCCCCCCCGTGCGCGTAAGTCGTTACGCGCCATATTAGCTACGCGCCATTGTAGCTGTGTCCCTGTGTCCCACCTGTGAATAAAGATAGATATATATACATATATGTTTTTAATTATGTAAAACTTGCGAATATACAACATTCTTCGCTGTCCCATTGTCTGTGCATATAAATAGATTGTCAGGTTTACCGACTCTTGAACATGTAACATATAATTGTTCATGGGAAAAACAGTCCTTATTATGATATATACCTCATTATTCTAATGATTGCCCTTGAGCTTTGTTGATGGGGACTGCTAATCGAACATTCCTTGTGTCCCTGTCGTCATTTATATATCCCCCTGTGCCCTCCGGCGTCCCCGTTGTAGTTGTGTCCCAGTGTCCCGGTCGTCATTTATATTCCCTGTGTCCCGGTCTCCCGGTCTGTAATTTCGTCAGTCGACAAACATGACGTCAGTCGACAAACAACTTCATGAAGGAATAATGCTCAATCCTCATAATGACGTCAGTCGACAAACAAGACGTCAGTCGACACTAGAACATGACGTCAGTCGACAGACACACAAACAAGCAACTTATTTTATATATATAGACTAGCTGTTGGGATGGCAATCATTTATATGCTAATCAAACATTTCCTAATTCAGACGTCATATGCGGACAGACAGACAGACAGACATAACACACATACAACTTATTTTTATATATGTAGATTATATAGATATAGTATATATATATATATAGTATATATATATATATATATATATATATATATATATATATATATATATATATATATATATATATATATATATATATATATATATATATATATATTATATATATATATATATATATATATATATATAATTATATATATATATATATATATATATATATATATATATATATATATATATATATATATATATATATATATATATATATATATATATATATATATAAATAAGTTGTCTGTCTGTCTGTGGATCAGGTGACGTCATGTTTCTGTGTCGACTGACGTCATGAAGTTAGTTGTCGTCATTTTTGCTTTGACGGTGACGTCATTCAAGATATTTAAGACATGCGTTCACGGAAAAATGTTTAATTGTAAAATGACTGAAGAACCTACAATGGCAACAGCCGAGGAAGCTGCTCAAAGAGTCTATGCCAAAAAACTTGCTGCTGATAGAGAAAGTAAGAAAAGAAATCGTGCCGAGGAATCACAAGAACAGCAAGAAAACAGGCTTGCAGCTGATAGAGAAAGTAAGAAAAGAATGTGTACCGAGGAATCACAAGAACAGCAAGAAAACAGGCTTGCGGCTAAAGAACGCAAAACCGCGCAGTTAGATGAAAATCCACCTGGAAAGCGAGAGTCAAAACATATCAAAACTGAAAATGATAGCGATGATGATTGGGTTTGGGATTTTGACTTGGATAAGGTCATCAATGCCTACCAGATTTAAGTTAAAAAACAAAGGTTCGGCGATATATACTTCATAGTGACGCTGAAAAATAAAGAAAAAAAAAACTGAAAAAATATAAAAAACTAACAAGAAAAAACACTCAACGATAAATTACAGACCGGGACACAAATGACGACCGACAAAGAGGGAATATAAATGATGACCAGGAACCTCAAAGAAAAATTACAGACTGGGACACCCGGACACAAATCACGACCGGGAATATAAATGACGACCGGGACGCAGGGACACAACTACAACGGGGACGCCGGGGGCACAGGCAGGATATATAACACCGGGACACAAATGACGACCGGGACACTGGGACACAGGGAATATAAATGACGACCGGGACACTCAAAGAGAAAATACAAACTGGGACACCAGGACACAAATGACGACCGGGACACAGGGAATATAAATGCTATTTATATGCACAGACAATGGGACAGCGAAGAATGTTGTATATTCGCATGTTTTACGTAGTTAAAAATATATATTTATATCTATCTCTATTCACAGGTGGGACACAGGGACACAGCTACAATGGCGCGTAACTAATATGGCGCGTAACGACTTACGGGCGCGGAGGGGGCTTGGGGGGCGCGAAGCGCCCCACCAACTAGTTGTTGGGGATTTAGTTGTCGTCATGTTTGTTATGACGATGACGTCATTAAAAGTATTTAAGAAAATCGTTCAAAGACAAATTTTTAATTGTAAGAAGATGGTGGACGGAAAATATTTAATCGTAAAATAACTGAAGAACCTACAAGGGCAACAGACACACAACTTTCGAGTTACGTCATGTCATCATGTCGTCATTTCGTAATGAAGTTAGTTGTCGTCATGTTCGTTATGACGATGAGGTCATTAAAAGTATTTAAGAAAATCGTTCTTAGACAAATTCTTAATTGTAAGAAGATCGTGGACGGAAAAATGTTTAATTGTAAAATGACCGAAGAGCCTACAATGGCAACAGACACACAACTTAATATATATTTATATATATATATATATATATATATATATATATATATATATATATATATATATATATATATATATATATATATATATATATATATATATATATATATATATATATATATATATATATATATATATATATATATATATATATATATATATATATATATATATATATATATATATATATATATATATATATATATATATATATATATAATATATATATATATATATATATATATATTATATATATATATCTATATATATAAAAATAAGTTGTCTGTCTGTGGATGTGTGGATGGGTCAGGTGACGTCACCTGAAAAAACTGGATCAGGTGACGTCAAAACTGAAAAAACTAAAAAAAGGCAAAAACTACAAAAAAAACTAAAAACTAATAAAAAAAAAATAAAAAAGCTAAAAAACTAAAAAAACTATAAAGGTAAAAACCAATAAAAAACTAAAAAAAAAACTGAAAAAACTAAAAAAAGGCAAAAACTACAAAAAAAAACTAAAAACTAATAAAAAAAGTAAAAAAGCTAAAAAACTAAAAAAACTAAAAAAACTAAAAAAAGGTAAAAAACTAAAAAAAATAAAAAATAAAAAAAAACTAAAAAAAAGGAAAAAACTGAAAAATAAGCTAAAATAAAGGTAAAAACCAATAAAAAACTAAAAAGAAAAAAAGGAAAAAAATAATAAATGACGACACTCAAAGAGAAAGCGACCAGGACAAAAGGAATGTTCGATTAGCAATCAACAAAGCACCGGGACACAGGGAGTATAAATGACGACCAGGACATAAGTAAAAAAAAAAAACTATCTATATATATAAAAATAAGTTGTCAAACTAAAAAAAGGCAAAAACTACAAAAAAAACTAAAAACTAATAAAAAAGCTAAAAAACTAAAAAAACTAAAAAAAAGGCAAAAACTACAAAAAAAACTAAAAACTAATAAAAAAAATAAAAAAGCTAAAAAACTAAAAAAACTAAAAAAACTAAAAAAAGGTAAAAAACTAAAAAAACTAAAAACTAAAAAAAAACTAAAAAAAAGGAAAAAACTGAAAAATAAGCTAAAATAAAGGTAAAAACCAATAAAAAACTAAAAAAAAAACTGAAAAAACTAAAAAAAGGCAAAAACTACAAAAAAACTAAAAACTAATAAAAAAAAGTAAAAAGGCTAAAAAACTAAAAAAACTAAAAAAACTAAAAAAACTAAAAAAAGGTAAAAAACTAAAAAAAAATAAAAAATAAAAAAAAACTAAAAAAAAGGAAAAAACTGAAAAATAAGCTAACATAAAGGTAAAAACCAATAAAAACTAAAAAGAAAAAAAGGAAAAAACTAAAAAAAATTTTCATCTAAAAAACTAAAAAAAAACTAAAAAAGGTAAAAACTAAAAGAACTAAAAAAGAAAAAAATAAATGACGACACTCAAAGAGAAAGCGACCAGGACAAAAGGAATGTTCGATTAGCAATCAACAAAGCACCGGGACATAGGGAGTATAAATGACGACCAGGACATAAGTAAAAAAAAAATTAACAAAACTAAAAAGAAGGTAAAAACTACAAAAAAACTAAAAAGAAAAAAAACTAAAAACTAATAAAAAAACTAAAAAATCTAAAAATCTAAATAAACTAAAAAAGAAAAAAAAAGGAAAAAAATAAAGGAGAAAAACAAAACTAAAAAACGAATGTATATACAGACCGGTACACCGGGATACAAATGACGACCGGGACACAGGGAATATAAATGACGACCGGGACACAGGGACACAACTACAACGGGGACACCGGGGGAAACAGGGGGATATAAATGACGACCGGGACAAAAAAACTAAAAAGAAAAAAAAACTAAAAACTAATAAAAAAACTAAAAAATCTAAAAATCTAAATAAGCTAAAAAAGAAAAAAAAAGGAAAAAAATAAAGGAGAAAAACAAAACTAAAAAACGAATGTATATACAGACCGGGACACCGGGATACAAATGACGACCGGGACACAGGGAATATAAATGACGACCGGGACACAGGGACACAACTACAACGGGGACACCGGAGGAAACAGGGGGATGTAAATGACGACCGGGACACCGGGACAGGGAATGGTCGATTAGCAATCACCATCAACAAAGCTCAAGGGCAATCATTAGAATCATGAGGTATAGATCTGAATACAGATTGTTTTCCCATGGACCATTATATGTTGCATGTTCAAGAGTCGGTAAACCTGACAATCTATTTATATGTAAAGACAATGGGACAGCAAAGAATGTTGTATATTCGCAAGTTTTACGTAGTTAAAACCATATATATATATATCTATCTATATTCACAGGTGGGACATAGGGACAAAACTACAATGGCGCGTAACTATTATGGCGCGTAACGACTTACGCGCGCGGGGGGGCTTGGGGGGGGGCGCGAAGCGCCCCCACCAACTAGGTGTTGGGGTGGCGCGAAGCGCCACCCCAACAGCTAGTATATATATATATATATATATATATATATATATATATATATATATATATATATATATATATATATATATATATATAGATATCTATCTATCTGTATATATGATATATAGATAGATAGATATCTATATATATATATATATATATATATATATATATATATATATATATATATATATATATATATATATATATATATATATATACACATATATATATATATATATATATCTATATATATAAAAATAAGTTGTCTGTGTGTGGATCTGTGGATGGATCAGGTGACGTCATGTTTCAGCTGACGTCATGAAATTAGTTGCCATCATTTTTGCTTTGAAGGTGACGTCATTCAAGTTATATAAGACATATGTTCGCGTAGAATTCTATTAATGTTTAAGTTTACAATGACTGATGAAGATGCTCAAAGAGTCTATGGGCACACGTAAAAACATTAAAATTAACTACAAATATGCGTGTCCGATTGCAAAACGATGACTCTGGTCAAACATTTTCAGATCAATTGCTGGCAATGGGAAACGGAAAGCTCCCAGTAGACTCAATTTCAGGACGTATACAACTACCTGCTGATTTCTGTAATTTAGTAACGTCCAAAAATGAATTGATTGAAAAAGTATTTCCGAATATTCAAAAAAATTATAAAAATAATAAATGGCTAAGTGAAAGAGCGATTCTCGCACCCAAAAATATAGACGTCCACGAAATCAAAAATATTGTTTTGACCAAGATTCAAGACCAGGCAGTCCTTTACAAGTCAGTCGACACAGTTTTGGAACCAAATGAAGCGGTTAATTATCCATCTGAATTTTTAAATTCCATAGATCTTTCAGGGTTTCCACCACACGTGCTACAACTAAAAATAGGCGTACCAATAATACTTTTAAGAAATATAAACCCACCATAGCTTTGCAATGGCACTCGACTTGCCGTAAAAAAAACAATGGAAAACCTAATAGAGGCCACAATCCTGACAGGGCCTTTTGAGGGTGAGGCTGTTCTTATTCCTTGCATTCCCATGATTCCAACGGATCTGCCTTTTCAATTTAAAAGATTGCAATTCCCAATTCGATTAGCATTTGCAATCACCATTAACAAAGCTCAAGGTCAATCATTGAAAAAATGTGGTATTGATCTTAATACTGATTGTTTTTCCCATGGACAATTGTACGTTGCATGTTTGAGGGTCGGTAAACCTGACAATCTATTTATATGCAGCGAGAATTGGACAGCGAAGAATGTTGTATATTCGCAAGTTTTACGCAGTTAATTTGTATTTCGGAACCAAATGAAGCGGTTAATTATCCATCTGAATTTTTAAATTCCATAGATCCTTCAGGGTTTCCACCACACGTGCTACAACTAAAAATAGGCGTACCAATAATACTTTTAAGAAATATCAACCCACCAAAGCTTTGCAATGGCACGCGACTTGCCGTAAAAAAAAACAATGGAAAACCTAATAGAGGCCACAATCTTGACAGGGCCTTATGAGGGTGAGGCTGTTCTTATTCCTCGCATTCCCATGATTCCAACGGATCTGCTTTTTCAATTTAAAAGATTGCAACACAGACAATGGGACAGCGAAGACTGTTGTATATTCACAAGTTTTACGTAGTTAATTTGTATTGTATCTATCTATCTATCTATATAAAAACGAGTTGTGTGTATGCATGTTTGTTTCTTTGTAAAAAGAGCGTTTGCATATGACGTCATTATTAGTACATACGGCTTTGTATATGGAGAGACAATGAGAAAGCCAAGAATGTTGTATATTCGCAATTTTTACATAGTTTGAAACACATTTATAAATCTATCTATATTCACAGGTGGGACACAGGGACACAACTACAATGGCGCGTAACTAATATGGCGCGTAACGACTTACGCGCGCGGGGGGGCTTGGGGGGCGCGAAGCGCCCCACCAACTAGGTGTTGGGGTGGCGCGAAGCGCCACCCCAACAGCTAGTATATATATATATATATATATATATATATATATATATATATATATATATATATATATATATATATATATATATATATAGTTTTCAGTCCAGAACCAAAAAAAGCTATTATGTAAACATCAAAAATATTTATGTTGTCTGAGCAATAATTTTTAGTTTTTATTTCAAAATAGAAAATTACCTGAATATTTTAGAATTAGTTTTGTTTTTTGTTAGGTTCCTGCTATTCAACGCATGACTTCAACTCGTCACGAATTAGTAAAAATTAGAAGATGTCTACTTGGAATAATTATGTTGAAAGTGCTCAAAGAGCTGCTCAAAGAGTCTATGCCAAAAAACTTGTGGCTGATAGAGAAAGTAAGAAAAGAAAGCGTGCCGAGGAATCTCAAGAACAGCAAGAAAACAGGCTTGCGGCTGATAGAGAAAGTAAGAGAAGAAAGCTTGCCGAGGAATCACAAGAACAGCAAGAAAACAGGCTTGCGGCTGATAGAGAAAGTAAGAAAAGAAAGCGTGACAGGATGAAGAAAATTATATTTTACAATGCCGTGAATTGTTTCACCAATACGTCGTTGATATGTATGCTAAAATTGAATCAGAACGTTTGCTATATATCCGCCTGAATCAGACCAAGCTCCGCTCTGAACAATACATTCATTTGCGAGATGCAGTTGTAGATGACGGTAATACCACAAACGTGAGAAGATTAACAATTTTACCTTCGTCATATGCTGGCAGTCCCCGTCATATGCATGAATATGCTCAAGATGCTATTGCGTATGTTTGTCTCTATGGTCGTCCAGATTTATTTATTACATTTACATGTAATCAATCTTGGGACGAGATACAGCAGCTTTTACTTCAAGGACAATCGGCGGTTCATAGACATGACATTACGGCCCGTGTCTTCCGGCAAAAGTTAAAATCACTGATAAACTACATAGTAAAACTTGAAGTGTTTGGGTCAGTGCGATTCTGGATGTACTCAGTGGAATGGCAAAAACGAGGTTTGCCACACGCACATATACTAATCTGGCTACATAAAAAAATTACTTCGAACGAAATTGATGATGTGATTTCCGCTGAAATACCTGATAAAAATGTCGATAAGGGATTATTAATGGAAAAAATATGATACATGGACCTTGCGGTGCACTGAACGAAAATTCACCATGCATGGCCAAAGGAAGGTGCACAAAGCAATATCCTCGACTTTTAGTATCAAACACAATTACTGGCAATGATGGTTACCCACAATATAGAAGAAGATCTACTGAAGATGGCGGTAAAACAGCAATAATAAAGAAGCGTAACGGTACCACCATCGAAGTAGATAACCAGTGGGTTGTTCCATATTACCCATTATTATCAAAAACATTTAATGCACACATAAACGTTGAATACTGTAACTCCGTAAAGGCAATCAAATACATATGTAAATACGTCAACAAAGGCAGTGACATGGCAGTTTTTGGCTTGCAGCCCGAAATCAAAGATTTCGACGAAATCGTACAATATCAGGCTGGAAGATACATAAGCAGTAATGAGGCTGTTTGGCAAATTCTTTCATTTCCGATACATGAACGTAGTCCAGCTGTTGTTCACTTAGCGGTACATTTACAGAATGGTCAACGTGTTTATTTCACGGAAACCAACGTGCAACAAAGAGCCCTGAATCCACCGGATACAACATTAACAGCTTTTTTTCGCTTTGCAAAAATGATTCTTTGCAAAAAAAAACTGCTGTATACTGAAGTGCCTTCGTATTACACGTGGAATACTAAAAATAAAGTATTTGAACGTCGAACACAGGGTAAGTCAGTCGACGGCCAACCTACCATCTTCAAAGATACCACGATAGGGAGACTCTACACCGTTCACCCCAATCAACATGAATGCTTCTTTCTACGCCTGCTTTTGGTGAATGTACCCGGCCCGACATCCTTTGAGTATTTGAGAACTGTAAACGGTACTTTACATGACACTTACCGTAGTGCATGCCAAGCTCTGAATTTATTGGAGAATGATCAACACTGGGATAACTGCATCAATGACGCGTGCGAAACGTCAGCCCCAAGTCAAATTCGTGCATTGTTTGGCATCATTTTAACAACTTGCTCTCCATCAGCTCCTACAGAGTTATGGGAAAAATATAAGTCAAAAATGTCCGAAGATATAATCCATCGAAAACAGTTAGAGACGTCAGATATGAGTTTTGATTTTACATCAGAAATTTATAACTACACTTTAGTTATTATAGAAGATTTTTGCGTATGTATGGCAACAAACCTCTTCAGGATTTGGGAATGCCTTCACCTAACCGTATCGCTGCTGTTTTCGACATGTGTAGAATTGGATCGTGAACAAAGTTACAGTACGAGTGATCTATTGTCGTATGTACAAAATAACATTTCCAAGTTAACGTCGGAACAAAAAGACATTTATGATACGATAATGCATTGTGTCGATAACAACGTTGGAGAAATTTTCTTTTTGGATGGGCCAGGAGGTACTGGTAAAACGTTTGTGATAAAACTGATTCTGGCATCAATTCGATCAAAAAATGATATAGCGTTGGCAATTGCGTCGTCCGGAATAGCCGCAACATTGCTGCCTGGTGGAAGAACTGCTCATTCCGCTTTGAAATTGCCTCTGAATTTGCATTCTACAGAAACTCCCACGTGCAATATTTCCAAATCATCTGGAATGGGTAAAGTATTGCAGCAATGCAAACTTATTATTTGGGATGAGTGCACAATGGCAAACAAAAAATCGCTCGAGGCTCTGGATCAATGCTTGAAAGATTTAAGAGGGAATTCGAAACCCTTTGGCAGCACATTAATATTGCTTGCGGGAGATTTCAGGCAAACATTACCTATAATGCCTAGATCAACTCCTGCAGACGAAATGAATGATTGCCTGAAAAATTCTAGTTTATGGGCACACGTAAAAATATTAAAATTAACTACAAATATGCGTGTCCGATTGCAAAACGATGACTCTGGTCAAACATTTTCAGATCAATTGCTGGCAATTGGAAACGGAAAGCTCCCAGTAGTCTCAATTTCAGGACGTATACAACTACCTGCTGATTTCTGTAATTTAGTGACGTCCTAAAATGAATTGATTGAAAAAGTATTTTCCGAATATTCTAAAAAATTATAAAAATAATAAATGGCTAAGTGAAAGAGCGATTCTCGCACCCAAAAATATAGACGTCCACGAAATCAACAATATTGTTTTGACCAAGATTCGAGACCAGGCAGTCCTTTACAAGTCAGTCGACACAGTTTTGGAACCAAGTGAAGCGGTTAACTATCCATCTGAATTTTTAAATTCCATAGATCTTTCAGGGTTTCCACCACACGTGCTACAACTAAAAATAGGCGTACCAATAATACTTTTAAGAAATATCAACCCACCAAAGCTTTGCAATGGCACGCGACTTGCCGTAAAAAAACAATGGAAAACCTAATAGAGGCCACAATCTTGACAGGGCCTTTTGAGGGTGAGGCTGTTCTTATGCCTCGCATTCCCATGATTCCAACGGATCTGCCTTTTCAATTTAAAAGATTGCAATTCCCAATTCGATTAGCATTTGCAATCACCATCAACAAAGCTCAAGGTCAATCATTATAAAAATGTGGTATAGATCTTGATACTGATTGTTTTTCCCATGGACAATTGTATGTTGCATGTTCGAGGGTCGGTAAACCTGACAATCTATTTATATGCAGCGACAATTGGACAGCGAAGAATGTTGTATATTCGCAAGTTTTACGCAGTTAATTTGTATTGTATCTATCTATCTATCTATCTATATAAAAACGAGTTGTGTGTATGCATGTTTGTTTGTTTGTAAAAAGAGCGTTTGCATTTAACGTCATTATTAGTACATACGGCTTTGTATATGCACAGACAATGGGAAAGCCAAGAATGTTGTATATTCGCAATTTTTACGTAGTTTGAAACACATATATAAATCTATCTATATTCACAGATGGGACACAGGGACACAACTACAATGGCGCGTAACTAATATGGCGCGTAACGACTTACGCGCGCGGGGGGGCTTGGGGGGGCACGAAGCGCCCCACCAACTAGGTGTTGGGGTGGCGCGAAGTGCCACCCCAACAGCTAGTATATATATATCTATCTATATATATAAAAATAAGTTGTCTGTGTGTGGATCTGTGGATGGATCAGGTGACGTCATGTTTGTTCGCATATGACGTCTGAATTATTTCACACTAATACAAAAGAAGAAAAAAACTAAAAAAGCTAAAAAACTAAAAAAAAACTAAAAAAAGGTAAAAATCTAATAACTAAAAAAAAAACTGAAAAAAATAAAAAAAGGCAAAAACTACAAAAAAAATAAAAACTAATAAAAAAACTAAAAAAGCTAAAAAACTAAAAAAACTAAAAAAAACTAAAAAAAGGTGAAAAACTAAAAAAAACTAAAAACTAAAATAGAAAAAAACTAAAAAAAAGGAAAAAACTGAAAAATAAAAGAGAAAAAGAAAACTAAAAAAATATGAATAAATATATATAAAAATAAGTTGTTTGTGGGTTATGTCTGTCTGTCTGTCTGTCGAGTGACGTCGTGTTTGTCCGCATATGACGTCTGAATTAGTTCACACTAATACAAAAGAAGAAAAAAAACTAAAAAAGGTAAAACTACAAAAAAAACTAAAAAGAAAAACAACTATAAAAGCTAAAAAACTAAAAAAAACTAAAAAAAGGTAAAAAACTAAAAACTAAAAAAAACTGAAAAAACTAAAAAAAGGCAAAAACTAAAAAAAAACTAAAAACTAATAAAAAAACTATATATAAATTAGCAATCAACAAAGCACCGAGACACAAATGACGACCGGGACACAGGGAGTATAAATGACGACCAGGACATAGTAAAAAAAAAACTAAAAAAATGGTAAAAACTACAAAAAAAACTAAAAACTAATAAAAAAACTAAAAAATTTAAATAAACTAAAAAAGAAAAAAAAGAAAAAAGGAAAAAAATAAAGGAGAAAAACAAAACTAAAAAACGAATGTATATACAGACCGGGACACCGGGATACAAATGACGACCGGGACACAGGGAATATAAATGACGACCGGGACACAGGGACACAACTACAATGGGGACGCCGGGGGGCACAGGGGGATATAAATGACGACCGGGACACCGGGACACAAGGAATATAAATGACGCCCGGGACACTCAAAGAGAAATCACAGACTGGAACACCGGGACACAAATGACGACCGGGACACAGGGAATATAAATGACGACCGGGACACAGGGACATAACTACAAAGGGGACGCCGGGGTGCACAGGGGGATATATAAATGACGATGGCGACTCACGGAATGGTCGATTAGCAATCACCATCAACAAAGCTCAAGGGCAATCATTAGAATCATGAGGTATAGATCTGAATACGGATTGTTTTCCCATGGACCATTATATGTTGCATGTTCAAGAGTCGGTAAACCTGACAATCTATTTATATGCACAGACAATGGGACAGCAAAGAATGTTGTATATTCGCAAGTTTTACGTAGTTAAAAACATATATATATATATATATATATATATATATATATATATATATATATATATATATATATATATATATATATATATATAATATATATATATATATATATATATATATATAATCTATATTCACAGGTGGGACATAGGGACACAACTACAATGGCGCGTAACTAATATGGCGCGTAACGACTTACGCGCGCGGGGGGGCTTGGGGGGGGGGCGCGAAGCGCCCCCACCAACTAGGTGTTGGGGTGGCGCGAAGTGCCACCCCAACAGCTAGTATATATATATCTATCTATATATATAAAAATAAGTTGCCACCCCAACAGCTAGTATATATATATAAATAAGTTGTATGTTTGTTTGTTTGTACGCATATGACGTCATTATAAGTATATAAGGCTTTGTATATGACGTCATTATAAATATATAAGGGGGGCGATTCAAAGAGAAATTTTAGTATCGTGCCGAGGAATCACAAGAACAACGACAAAATTATCGACTGGCATTCAGGTACAGCCCCGTCGATGATTATAGCTTGAGTAGTTCAAATCGGGACTATGTCTAAAATTTGTCCCTTTTACAAGGCCTTGAAATTTAATGGTGAAACAAAGGGAATGTGCCTCGCCTCAGGAAAAGTTAAACTTCCTAAACTGGATGCACCACCAGAGGCATTGAGGACTTTGTGACGTGACAGACCGGGACACCCGAACACAATGAATATAAATGACGACCGGGACAATCAAAGAGAAAATACAGACCAGGACACAAATGACAACCGGGACACAGGGAATATAAATGACGACCAGGACACAGGGACACAACTACAACGGGGACGCCGGAAGGGCACAGGGAGGATATATAAATGACGACGGGGATACAGGAAATATTCGATTAGCAATCACCATCAACAAAGCTCAAGGGAAATCATTAGAAAAATGCGATATAGATCTGAATACGGATTGTTTTCCCCATTGACAATTATATGTTACATGTTCAAGAGTCAGTAAACCTGACAATCTATTCATATGCACATACAATGGGACCGCGAAGAATGTTCTATATTCGCAAGTTTTACTTAGTTAAAATTCTATATATATATATATATATATATATATATATATATATATATATATATATATATATATATATATATATATATATATATATATATATATATATATATATATATATATATATATATATATACTAGCTAGTTGGGGTGCGCTTCGCGCCACCCCAACACCTAGTTGGTGGGGGCGCTTCGCGCCCCCCCCCCAAGCCCCCCCCGCGCGCGTAAGTCGTTACGCGCCATATTAGTTACGTGCCATTGTAGTTGTGTCCCTATGTCCCACCTGTGAATATATATATATATATATATATATATATATATATATATATATATATATATATATATATATATATATATATATTTCTCTTTGAGTGTCCCGGGCGTCATTTATATTCCTTGTGTCCCGGTGTCCCGGTCGTCATTTATATCCCCCTGTGCCCCCCGGCGTCCCCATTGTAGTTGTGTCCCTGTGTCCCGGTCGTCATTTATATTCCCTGTGTCCCGGTCGTCATTTGTATCCCGGTGTCCCGGTCTGTATATACATTCGTTTTTTAGTTTTGTTTTTCTCCTTTATTTTTTTCCTTTTTTCTTTTTTTTCTTTTTTAGTTTATTTAGATTTTTAGATTTTTTAGTTTTTTTATTAGTTTTTAGTTTTTTTGTAGTTTTTACCATTTTTTTTAGTTTTTTTAGTTTTTTTTTTTTACTTATGTCCTGGTCGTCATTTATACTCCCTGTGTCCCGGTCGTCATTTGTGTCTCGGTGCTTTGTTGATTGCTAATTTATATTATATTTATATTTATATTTTTTATATTTATTAATGTTTTTTTAGTTTTCTTTTTCTCTTATTTTTCAGTTTTTTCCTTTTTTTTAGTTTTTTCTTTTTTAGTTTTTAGTTTTTTTTTTTTTTTTAACTTTTTTTAGTTTTATAGCTTTTTTAGTTTTTTTTATTAGTTTTTAGTTTTTTTTTAGTTTTTGCCTTTTTTTTAGTTTTTTCAGTTTTTTTTTTAGTTTTTAGTTTTTTACCTTTTTTTTAGTTTTTTTTTAGTTTTTTAGCTTTTTTAGTTTTTTTTTCTTTTAGTTTTTTTGTAGTTTTTACCTTTTTTTAGTTTTTTTTCTTCTTTTGTATTAGTGTGAAATATTTCAGACGTCATATGCGGACAAACACGACGTCACTTGACAGACAGACAGACAGACATAACCCACAAAACAACTTATTTTTATATATATTTATTCATATTTTTTTAGTTTTCTTTTTCTCTTTTATTTTTCAGTTTTTTTCCTTTTTTTTAGTTTTTTTCCTTTTTAGTTTTTAGTTTTTTTTAGTTTTTTACCTTTTTTTAGTTTTTTTTTAGTTTTTTTAGTTTTTTAGCTTTTTTAGTTTTTTTGTTAGTTTTTATTTTTTTTTGTAGTTTTTGCCTTTTTTTATTTTTTTCAGTTTTTTTTTAGTTATTATATTTTTACCTTTTTTTAGTTTTTTTTTAGTTTTTTAGCTTTTTTAGTTTTTTTTTCTTTTTAGTTTTTTTTTTGTAGTTTTTACCTTTTTTAGTTTTTTTCTTCTTTTGTATTAGTGTGAAATAATTCAGACGTCATATGCGAACAAACATGACGTCACCTGATCCATCCACAGATCCACACACAGACAACTTATTTTTATATATATAGATATAATCTGGCGTAACGGACAGACAACTTATTTTTATATATATAGATATATATATATACTAGCTGTTGGGGTGGCGCTTCGCGCCACCCCAACACCTAGTTGGTGGGGGCGCTTCGCGCCCCCCCCCCCCCCCCAAGCCCCCCCCGCGCGCGTAAGTCGTTACGCGCCATATAGTTACGCGCCATTGTAGTTGTGTCCCTATGTCCCGGTCGTCATTTGTGTCCCGGTGTCCCAGTCTGTGATTTCTCTTTGAGTGTCCCGGTCGTCATTTATATCCCCCTGTGCCCCCGGCGTCCCCGTTGTAGTTGTGTCATTTATATTCCTTGTGTCCCGGTCGTCATCCCGGTATACATTCGTTTTTGAATTGGTATATGATGAAATACATTTTTAATTTTTTCCCCTTTTTTTCCTTTTAGTTTTTTTTATTGGTTTTGACCTTTTTTTAGGTTTTTTAGTTTTTTTTCTTTTGTCTTTTAGTTTTTTGAAGTTTTTATCTTTTTAAGTTTTTTTATTTTTATTTATATTTTTTTAGTTTTCTTTTTCTCCTTTATTTTTCAGTTTTTTTCCTTTTTTTAGGTTTTTTTTTTCTTTTTTAGTTCTTTTAGTTTTTTACCTTTTTTAGTTTTTTTTAGTTTTTTAGATGAAATTTTTTTTTTAGTTTTTTTCCTTTTTTTCTTTTTAGTTTTTCATTGGTTTTTACCTCTTTTTTTTAGCTTTTTTAGTTTTTTTTCGTTTTTTCTTTTTACTTTTTTTTAGTTTTTATCTTTTTTATTTTTTTTTATTTTTATTCTTAATTTTATTAGTTTTCTTTTTTTCTTCTATTTTTCAGTTTTTTCTTTTCTTTTAGTTTTTTTTTAATTTTTTTTTAGTTTTTTAGTTTTTTTAGTTTTTTTAGTTTTTTAGCTTTTTTATTTTTTTCATTAGTTTTTAGTTTTTTTTGTAGTTTTTGCCTTTTTTTAGTTTTTTTCAGTTTTTTTTTTAGTTTTTAGTTTTTTACCTTTTTTAGCCTAACCAGGATTTGAACCTGGGACCTTCGTTCTCCGTTCTGACACCCTCTCTCACCGAGTGACTACTCCAGCATGTTCATTTTGGTGTTTTAAATGGTATATTATTAACCAAATTAATGCGTTTTACAATATACTAAGCATCGTCATAACAAAAATGACGACAACTAATTTCATGACGTCAGCCGATACAACATTCTTTGCTGTCCCATTGTCTGTGCATATAAATAGATTGTCAGGTTTACCGACTCTTGAACATGCAACATATAATGGTCCATGGGAAAACAATCCGTATTCAGATCTATACCTCATGATTCTAATGATTGCCCTTGAGCTTTGTTGATGGTGATTGCTAATCGACCATTCCCTGAGTCGCCATCGTCATTTATATATCCCCCTGTGCACCCCGGCGTCCCCTTTGTAGTTATGTCCCTGTGTCCCGGTCGTCGTCATTTATACTCCCTGTGTCCCGGTGCTTTGTTGATTGCTAATCGAACATTCCTTTTGTCCCCGGTCGCTTCCTCTTTGAGTGTCGTCATTTATTTAGATTGTCAGGTTTACCGACTCTTGAACATGCAACATATAATTGTCCATGGGAAAAACAATCCATATTCAGATCTATACCTCATGATTCTAATGATTGCCCTTGAGATTTGTTGATGGTGATTGCTAATTGAAAATTCCCTGTGTCCCGGTCGTCATTTATATTCCCAGTATTCCGGTCGTCATTTGTGTCCCAGTGTTCCCCTTTTAGTTTTTTTTTTATTGGTTTTGACCTTTTTTTAGGTTTTTTAGTTTTTTTCTTTTTTCTTTTTAGTTTTTTTGAAGTTTTTATCTTTTTAGTTTTTTTATTTTTATTTATATTTTTTTAGTTTCTTTTTCTCCTTTATTTTTCAGTTTTTTTCCTTTTTTAGTTCTTTTAGTTTTTACCTTTTTTAGTTTTTTTTTAGTTTTTTTAGATGAAAATTTTTTTTAGTTTTTTTCCTTTTTTTCTTTTTAGTTTTTTATTGGTTTTTACCTTTTTTTTAGCTTTTTTAGTTTTTTTTCGTTTTTTCTTTTACTTTTTTTTTTAGTTTTTATCTTTTTTATTTTTTTTTATTTTTATTC